>NC_050444.1:143364321-143441714 GCF_903995425.1 Onychomys torridus
ATAATAAGCTCCATATGGATTTTTCATTTAATTGTCAAAATGACCCTGCCAAGATCTCCTCATAGTATAATTGGAAACTCTAACCCTTCTAAAACACACTAAAAGGAGAGGGTATAACTAGGTAGTAGAAGTGTGTACACACAGTCCTGAGAAAATTCCTAATGATGCCACAAAAGGGAGCAAGGGAAGATCCTCTTTTTCTGTTGTTGCAAAACCATACCTCTTTCCCTAAAACACCACGTAGTTTTCACCTAGATTGAGATTTTCAAGAGCCACTGTGTGTACATGGATGTAGACCCAGAGGTTCACTGTTTTCTCGATTGCTTCTCCACCTTATTGAGACAAGGTCTCTCACTGAATCCGGAGCTCATTTCCTTGCTAGGCTGACTATTCAGCAAGCCCCACAGATCTTCCTGTCTCCACAGCAAGCTTGCATGTTGTTGCTGGGGGATCCAACCCAGATTCATAAGCTTGATCGCAAGTATTTTGTGAACTGAGTTTATCTTCCCAGTCCCAAGAGTCATTTTTGTACCTTTACAGCCAAGCGCAATTTTACTGCTTATCTACTATGACTTAACATTTGGGGTAAACAAGAAAGAAGCCCATGGCGTAGAGAAGTGAAATTAAAAGTTACACAAGAAAAGCCGGATATGATAGCGCACGCCTTTAATCTCAGTGCTTGGGAGGCAGAGGCTGGCAGATCTGTTGAGTTTGAAGCTAGCCTGGTCTACAGAGTGAGTTCTAGGACAGTCAGGGCTGCACAGAGAAATCCTGTGTCATAACCCCCCCACTCCCACGCAAACAAACAAACAAACCGCAGAATGACACAGTCCCCTGAAACTCCGTACTTTCCTTGACCTTATATATCACTGCTACTTAAGACTAGATAGGGTCAAGTACTACCAATGCTCAGCTCATTGCTCAGGTATCTCCAATAGTCACATCTGTCAATTAAGATAAATTTCAGAGCCGGGTTTAATCCTAGCACCTGGGAGGGAGACAGATCTTTGTGAGTTCAAAGCCAGCCTGGTTTACAGAGTTCCAGGAGAGCCAGGGCTGTTACACAGAGAAACTCTGTCAGGGGGTGGGGGCGGTAATAAATTTCAGTCTAGCCGGGCAGTGGTGGTGCACCGCCTGTAATCCCAGCACTTGAGAGGCAGAGGCAGGTGGATCTCTGAGTTGGAGGCCAACCTGGTCTCCAAAGCGAGTTACAGGAAAGGCGCAAAGCCACATAGAGAAACCCTGTCTTGGAGGAAAAAAAAACAAAATAAATTTCAGTCTATTTTAAAGTACTTAGTAAATATAAATGAAGTTGTGGGGCTGGAGACATAGCTCAGTTGGTAGAGTGCTTGCCTAACATACATGAACAAGGCCTAGGTTGGATCCCTAACACACAAAATCAAATGTGGCAGTGCATGGCTTTAATAACAGCAAATGAGGGGCATGAAGATCAATGAATTCAAGGGTACCCTCAGCTACAGAGCAAATTTAAGGCCAGGCCGCAGAGCATGAAAGACTCTCAACAAAACAAATAAAAACCAATGTTTTCTTAGACTGGAGTCCCATCCTCAAGATACCTCCTTATATTTGGAAAAACTCCAAAATCTGGAGGGCAGGGAATTCTCAAACATTCCAGTACAGATCAGATAACTGATACTTAACCTGTACTATAATCAAGTTAACACTATTACACATCCTTTTCTAGGTATGGTGAAACACATCTTTAATCCCAGCACTTGGGAGGCAGAGGCAGGTGGATCTATGCAAACTGGAAACCAGCCTGGTCTACATACTGAGCTCCAGGACAAGCAGGGATACGTAGTGAGACCTTGTCTCAAATAAACAACGATAGTCATACATATAACATATAGGCCTTCTAAGCCAGACTCTGAATAAAAACTCCACTGCAGTGTGCCACATTAGAACACTGGATGCAACAAGCTTCCTGTTGTTAATTCTATTCAAGATTCTAACACACAAATTCCTTAAGGGCAGATTTACCTTAAGTCCTTTTCCTGATACCATCTCCTGGTTCCACAGTAGTACCAAAATACTGAACTGAATGAAGACTTTATTAAATATTTGTTAAACAGAGTGCCAAAATATTGACCCAAGGACCCAAAATATTGACAAAAGATAACAGTAAATATTAAAGAAGCCACATTTAAAAAGTAGGCTTTGGAGTACAGCATCTAAAGAACGAGGTGTTAGTGGGGAAACCTCAAAAAAATGAACAAAAGTATGGACCCTAGTCAAGAACCCTGGCTTCCTCAACAGTATGATCCTAGTTTCTTCTTTGCTCAGACAATAAAAAATATGCATATTTCCTTACTGGTACTAGAAATTTCTTTACTTCCTCCATGGCATGGGCCATAAGAGCATAAGCCTCACATGGGGGTCCAAAGACTTCAATGAAGACATGAAGATCCATATTTAAATGGGCATATTTGGGGTCTCCACCCTTGCGAAGCTCTTCTTCCTATTAAAAAAAAAAAAGCAAAGAAATATCAAATCATACATAAACTAAATGAAAACAACAACTGTATCTATAGGCCACAGGGAGAGCCAGAAATAACTTACTATGTAAAAGACCTGAACTCCTAAGAAGGAAGGTAAAGCAAGTCCTAGAACCTGGAACTTATATCCCCTTAAACTGTACTTGGTTAACTGTCCCTTAAACAGCGGAGCATTCAATTCATTGAATTTGAAGGAATGATATGTTAAAGCTTAATTTTAGAATCTACTCAGATAATAGTAGTTTGCTCAGTATTTAGTGTATGTGTTTAGGGCCAACCAGTAGTTTTTAAACCCATCGGAGCTCTTTATCACCATCAGCCCTGCTTATGTGTTTTTGTCTAGGAGTTCAAGGAAAGAACAAAGCTAGAACAAAGAAGAAAATCTCTTACAAATCTCACCAACTAAAATAATATACTTCAGATTCATTCTGTGTATCTAGTGAGAAATATTAAAGGACAAAAGAAAAAAAAACTACCTAAAAGTTAGATCCTCAGGCTGGAAAGATGGCTCAGTGGTAAGAACACACACTGGCTGTTATTCCAGAGGTCCTGAGTTCAATTCCCAGCAACCACAAGGTGGCTCACAACCATCTATAAAGGGATCTAATACCCTCTTCTGGTGTGTGTATACATAATAAATAAAGTAATCTTAAAAAAAAAAAAAAAAAAAAAAGGCCCTTAAAAAAAGTTTCTAGATGTTTTAGCAGGCAAATCTTATCTATAAAGCTGACCCTAGAAGAAAGACCATTATGTGTGGTAGGAAGCTTCTTGTCAACTAATAATTCACTCTGTAAGGAACTGTAGAATGGGAAAGGAAAAAACCTTAGGGGGGTTCTCTTTTTCAGGAGAACTCATATTTACTTTTGGCACATTCCTGTTGGCTAGAAATCAAATCACCTAATCCCAAACTCACCAGCCCTTAATACCACTGATCTCATTATTTCCTGTCCCTGGAAAACAGGGTGGGCTGCTCACATTTTGTGTCTTTAGTCTGGATTAAGTTTAGTATACCCAGTTCTCATTTCAAGTTTTCAGAGGTAAGTTTACCAAAGCTAACAATGCTACTTAGGACTGGAGAGATAGTACAGAGGTTAAGAGCACTAACTGTTCTTCCAGAGGTCCTGAGTTCAATTCTCAACACCCACATGGAGGCTCATAACTGTCTATATAACTACAGTCCTATGGGATCCAATGCCCTCTTCTGATGTGCAGATGTTCACACAGACAAAACATCCATATACATAAAATAAACACATTTTTAAAGAAATCATTAGGACATGTTTAGGCTCCTCCCAACATTGCCAAATTAGTGCTTATATGCAATAAAAACTTATAGCAGTCATATTTTATATGCCAGAGGGCACAGGATTAACGACAGTGGTGAATGTCTTTAACCCAGCACATGGGAGGCAGAAGCAGGCAGATCTTTGAGACCCACCTGGTCTACACAGCAAGTTGCAAGCCAACCAGAGCTACATACTGAGATACCGTGTCAACCCCTTCCAACGCCCACACAAACTCCAAAACGTTTGCTTGCATGAGGCACTCATATCAGGTACTGTTCAACTAGAGGGCGCCGGGAGGACCGTCGTCGCCGCCTCACTACTATGGACCTACCTTGGCTTTGTCTCTCATCGACCCCTTCCCCAAGACGGAGATCTTTGCGCCAGTCTCCTCCTGAAGTCGCTTGATTGTATTTCCTTGGGGTCCCAGGATCTTCCCCACAAAATTGAACTGCAGGAAATTTAAAAACACAATTCTAAATGGACACACCTCTAGAAAAACAACATGCCATTTGATCTTCAACAACACTATAAAGAATCAATATATAAATATATATGAAATACCATTTTACTCAAAATATATTGCAGCCGTATCATTAGTGATTCGCTTTAAGTTATGTAACTAAGAGTATAGTTCCTAGACCTAAATTTGGATTTCCTGATAAAGTTCAGCACTCTTTCCACAACTTATTGCAATTCATAATAATGTATCGTAAACATTTTTAAGATTTATTTATTTATTGTTTATAGTATTCTATTTGCATGTGTGCCTGCAGGCCAGAAGAGGGCGCCAGATCTCATTACAGATGGTTGTGAGTCACCATGTGGTTGCTGGGAATTGAACTCAGGACCTCTGAAGAACAGCCAGTACTCTTAACCTCTGAGCCATCTCTCCAGCCCTCGTAAACATTTTAACATGCAGACAACTTTGTTTTTCTGTGTAGCCCTGGCTGTCCTGGAACTCGCTTTGTCAACCTGGCTGGCCTCGTACTCACAAAGACCTGCCTGCCTCTGCCTCTGCCTCCTGAGCTCTGCGATTAAAGGCATGCACCACCACTTCCCAGCAACATGCATAAATTTTTATTAGTAATCAGACAAGACATTGTACATAAGCAAGCAGGTACTCTACTTCTGAGCCAGAACAAAACAAATGCTGTACCCCTTGGTAGCATGTATTGTAAGCTGAATATTAACAAACTACTTCCCTTTAAAAATGAAGGAAGACTGGGTGGGAGGTGGTGGTGCATTGCCTTAATCCCAGAGCTTCCAAGGTAGAGGCAGACAGATCTCTGAGTTTGAGGGCAGCCTGGTCTATAGAATGAATTCCAGAAAAGCCAAGACTACACAGTGAAACCCTGTCTCAAAAAACCAAAAAATAAAAAATAAAAATAAAAAAAGGACAAAGGTGAACCATTTATTTTTAAATTTTAAATTTATTAATTTATGAGAGAAAAAGAGCAACCATGTGCACCAGTATATACAAGAGCGCCAAACAGCCACACTTCACATTGGTCAGGACAACTTGGGGAAGTTGGTTCTCTCCTATCATGTGGGTTCCAGAAATCAAACTCAGGCCTTCAGGCATGGTGGCAGGAACCCACTAAACCATCTTGTGAACCCAGAATATCACCTCCCCAAGACAGGGTTTCTCTGTAGCCCTGGCTGTCCTAGGACTTATTCTATAGACTAGGCTGGCCTCAAAAAGTTCTATTTTATTTGATTTACAGTCTAAGTCAGGGGCAAAGGAATGGCTTGTGATTAACATTATTTGTTGCTCTTGCCCAAGATTTGGATTCTGTTCCCAATTACCTATAGCCCCAGATCCAAGGGAATCTGATACCCTCTTCTGGCTTCCTTAAGCACAAAGCATGCACATGGTATACATAGAATATACATGCAGGCACTTAGATACATAAAATAAGATAAAGATATATAAAGAGGGGTTGGGGATTTAGCTCAGTGGTAGAGCACTTGCCTAGCAAGCACAAGGCCCTAGATTTGGTCCTCAGCTCTGGCAAAAAAAAAAAAAAAAAAAAAGATGATATATAAAAAAAGTAAAAAGCTCAGAGGCAAAAACATAGTTAAAGAGAAATGGGATAATTTAAGTTAGAAAAGCTGGCTAGAAACAAGCCAAGCTAAGGAAGGCCAGGCACTCATAAGCAGATTAAGTCTCTGTGTATTTATTTAGGAGATGGGTGGCTGGCCCCCAAAGAGTAAAAAAACCAACTCCAGTCAATCTTTTGACAAAGGGCAATGCTTTAAAGATCCAGAATTTTATTTTGGATCTAGAGCCTGAACAAACACGAGAAATAAATTACTTTTGATTATTAAAAGTGACTGTACTTCCTTCTTGACTATAACTATGCTATTAGTTATGGACTTGGATATTGATCTCATTACAGATGGTTGTGAGCCACCATGTGGGTGCTGGGAATTGAACTCAGGACCTCTGGAAGAGCAGCCAGTGCTCTTAACCACTGAGCCATCTCTCCAGCCCCCGGACTTGGATATTTTAACTTCCAGAAACAGGTACTTCAAACACAGTGAAGCTTTACAGATGGATACATGGCCACTCCAAGTCTTCATTGCAGCCAACAGCACACCAACCTACACCGGTAACTCACAGAAGTCAGACGCTTTTACACTTACCTTGGGATACTGCTTGACAGGTATCAGTACCCGTTCTTTCAGCTTCATGTTCTTGTGAGAAAACAAATCCAAGTAATTCTCCTCATCGTCTTTTTTTGACTCTCCCTTCTGAATCTTCTCAATTTCTGAGTAAGAAAAACGGAACTTAATTTCTGCACTTTTAAGGCACCTGGCAAGACTGCTCAAAGTGTTATTATGGAGTACTGTGTAAAAAAGTAAACAGTTCAGGATAATGTGCTAATTTTAGATAGACTGGATAAGGCACCCAAGCTGTAAGAGGCTGACTGTGGAACTGAATCCTACTTCCCACCTTCATCCATTCACATGTTTCTTGACTTAAGAGTACATGCATTGGCCAGGCATGGTGAGACATACCTCTAATCTCAACACTTAGGAGGCAGAGGCAAGTAGATATCTGAGTTCAAGGCCAGTATGAGCTGTAGATCGAGTTCCAGCAGCTAGGGCAACACAGAGAAACCCCGTTTCCAAAACAAAAAACAACAAAAAAAGGAAACAAAGAGTATATTCATTTACCTAAATTAACGCAATGAGATGGGGAAAAATTATATTAAAAAAAAATTAAAACAGGAGCTGGAGAGATGGCTCAGCAGTTAAGAGCACTGACTGCTCTTCCAGAGGTTCTGAGTTCAATTCCTAACAACCACATGGTGGCTCACAACTACCTGTAATGAAGTATACATAATAAATAAATAAACCTTAAAAAAATTAAAACAAATCAAAATCCCCAGCAAGTAAGACACAGGTGCCTGAAGAGATGTCTCAGCTACTGGGGCACACACACACCGCTCATCCAGAAATCTCAGCGTAGCGCTCAGGGCAGAATGACTCCCAACCGCTTCTACTGCGCCAAGGATCCAAAGCGGTCTTTGGACTGCATGAGCACTGACATAAAGAAAAACTAAAGAAAAACATTTTTATAAAGGCTGGGCACGGTGGCTGTTTCCAGCTAACTGAACACAACCAATTATAGATTCCTTTGTTCCTTCTCCGGTCCTACTGTTCCACTCTAGCTGAGAGAAAGTATCCCAATAAAGGAACAAAAATTAGTATTTAAATATAACAACGGACAGCTCTATTACCACCCCACTATAGCAATAATGTTTTTGTTTTCCAGTCCTTAAGAGTTTGAAAGACCTGCTCTTGCTCTGTCACACATTAGTTGTCAACTTAGACAAGTTATTTAGCTGCTCTGCATATATGTTTTCTCATTTATCAAATACAGGCAAAATCAACCTATACAAACAGAGTAACAATGAAGGAGGTGTGTGGTGTGCCTGCCAGTGGTCTCAGCGCTTAGGAGCCAAGCAGGAGGATCACCAAAGTTTGAGGACAGCCTAGGATAAAAGAGATGATCTTTCCTAAAATAGAAACAAAAGAAAATCAAAATCCAACTAAACAACAAAAGAACATATACTCAAGATCAAAGTTCATTTCTTACTTTGTGGGTAATACATAGTTACTATCTAGACGAAACTCAATATCCAAAACAAGAAAATACAAAAAAAAGTAATTTAAAAACAACAGGGAGGGCTAGAGTGATGATGGCTCTGTACTTAAGAGCACTTGCTGCTCTTTAGAGGACTCAACAGGTTCATTTCCCAGAACCCACATGGCAGTTCTCAACCATTAGTAACTCCAGTCTGAGGAGATCCAATGCCCTCTCCTGGCCTCCTCGGCTAAATACATACATGCAGGAAAAACATTCATACACCTAAATTTAAAAGAAAAACTCTCAACTGAAGTCTGACTAAAACAAAAATATATACAACGAAAAGTCTAGAGATAAGCTGGGCAGTGGTGGTGTACCCCGTTAATCCCAGCACTCCGGAGGCAGAGCCAGGCGGATCTCTGAGTTCGAGGCCAGCCTGGGCTACCAAGTGAGTTCCAGGAAAGGCTCAAAGCTACACAGAGAAACCCTGTCTCGAGGGAAAAAAAAAAAGTCTACAGATAAACACACACCCCTAAAACCATTATAACCACCAAGGCCATAGACATAATCAGAACGAAGGTACTTTGAATTTGCAGTTTCATCAAGATGGGAACTCTTGACTGTCCTGTTACATTACCCCTAAGTACAGGGCTCCTCTGTTTTCTTAATTACTGAGATGCAGTTAGGCCCTTCAGTTGTAGCTTATGCCACTTTGCAGAAATATTACTTAACCAGTACAAGAAGACTCAAAAGCTGGACCACAAAACTGATGGTAGATTTGTTTATATGCAAAGTAACGTACCCATAAACATAGGGCTACCCTATAACACAGAATTACTGATGTATTTTGAATGAGTTACTGTATCTTAGAATTCTTTTCCCATTTTTCCAACTTTTAAAAGAATATAAAGCATTTTAGAGAATTCAGAGAATAATGATCAATAAAATAAAACAAGTTGAAGTAGGGCTGGGGAGATGTCTTAGCTGCACAAAGATAATGATACGAATTCGCGCGCGCGCGCACACACACACACACACACACACACACACACACACACACACACACACCAGTTGAGGTGGCATGTGCCTGTAATCACAACTCTGAGGATGTGGGGACAGGAGAATCCCTAGGCCTGCTGACCACCAGTCCAAATTACTGAGCTTCAGGTTCAGTGAGAGACTATATTAAGATACAAGGTAGCAAATAAAATAAATAACAAGATAAAGCACTGAGGAAGACACCAGGTATTAACCTGGTTCCAGACATACATACAAAGGAGTCAAAAGCCTAGAAAGCAAGAGTAATAACCTGACCCTTCAACAAGGATCAGCGTCCATATTTAGAAGTAGAACTAAATATTGTAATAAGTATTACTTCACTTTCCCTCAAAAACAACTCAGTAGAATTGCTGGTATATATCCCCATCTTATAACTGAGTTATAAGTTAATTACTTAGGAAACTAAGTTAATTACTTCTAGGTCACAAAGCTGCTAAAGTATCGGCAAACAGACTAAAACGTAGGCTTGGGGCTGGAGATACAACTCAGTGGTTAAGAGCATTCAGTGCTCGTGTATATAGGACACTGGTTCAGTTCCTAGTACTCACATGGCAGCTCACAACCACCTGGTTCCAGAGGACCCAGATGCTTTCTCTCTTTTGGCCTCCATAAGCACCAGGCAAATACATGGTGCACATACATATATACATGCAGGCAAACCACTCATACACATAAAAATAAATCTTAAAAAGCAAAACAACACTAGGCATTTTCTAACTTCAAATCTCACATCCCAAGGCTAGGCAGTGATGGTGCACGCCCTTCATCCCAGCACATGGCAGAGGCTGGTAGATTTCTGTGAATTCAAGCAAGGCCAGTCTGGTCTACAAAGTGAGTTCCAGGACAGCTAAGGCTACACCGAGAAACTCTCAAAAAAGAAAACAAACAAACAAAAACCCAACAAACAAGAAAAGAAATCTCACATCCTTCCTGTGTTCTCTTAGTAGAGGACACTTTAAGCAACAAAGACCTAATTTTATAAAAAATTCTACAAGCTACAATTTATGCCTGGTGTGGTGGCACAAACCTTTAATCCCAGCACTTGGAAGCAGAGGCAGGTGGTCTATAGAAAGAGTTCCAGGCCAGCTATACATACAGTGAGACCTTATTTTTTTGCCCCTCCCCCAAAGAAAAGAATTTGAAAAGGCTTACCCTAAACCAAATATGATAGCACATGCCAGCACTCAAGAGGACTTCTGTGAGTTCAAAGCCAGCCTGAGTTACATTAAGAACTTGTCTTAAAAAAGACAAGAGCAAAGAAAAGAAAGAACAACAACTAAAAAGATGTCTTACCCTCAGGCAAAAGCACCTTCTAGACAACATTTCTAAAAATGACTCCCTTAAATGAAGTTTGCCTGGGCCTCTGGAGACCTTGGATGTCCCAAGAGCCAAAGAAAGAAAAGCTAAGGGATAAACAACACAGAGATGTGACCCATCTGTTTGTTGGCCTGGCAATCACAATTTATCATATCTTATCCAGTGTCTTTGATGTGTCAGGAGTTTTGGATTACTCATTATAACCAACACTATCCCCATTTAATGGGCAAAGAAATTGAACTCAGAAGTTATAAAATTTGTCACCAAACTAGTGAGAGAACACTTGCACCAAGTTACTTTTTGCAATATTAGATTGAATTAAACACACAGCATTTTAAAAACTTTTACACATTTTTCTCCCTTTTATCTCCCTCTAAGCATCCAAAAATTGGGATTATTTAATGCATCTCAGAGCGAAAAACAGGGTTTTGCTTGTTTATTTAAAGAGCGTTTCAACCTCCAGAGGACAAGGATTATAAATGTGCATAATCATGCATGCATACTGAGCTAGAACATACATTTTGAGGGACAGACAAAACAGAGTTGAATACTAGCTCTGCTACATCTATAAAGCGTGACCCTGCTTTTGAAATAGAATAAACCAAGCATATGCTATGTCGACCCATGCCTTTATAACCCAGGCACTTGGGAAGCAGAAGGATCAGAAGTTCAAGGCCAGCCTGGGTTATGAGACCCTGGCTCAAACTACACCCCCAAAAACAGAGGATAAAAAAGAAACAAGGTTCATATTAAATAAGCCTGGGGGGAAAAATGGATTGGACTTCGTGGTTCAAGCCTGCAATCCTGGCTACCACAGAAGGCTGGAACAGAAGGATTTCAAGGTCAAGCCTGGAAATTTTAGTGAGATCTGGTCTCAAAATAAAAAGTAAAAGGAGCCAGGTAGTGGTGGTACACGCCTTTGGCAGATCTGAGTTTGAGACCAGCCTGATCCAGGCCAGCCAGAGCTACAGAGAAATCCTGTCTTGAAAAACCAAAAAGTAAAGAGAGCTGAGATTATAGAGTTCAATGGTAGAACACCTGTTCAGCATGCTACATAAAAGGCACTGGGTTCAATCCTCAGAACCACCAAAACAAATTTTAGAAACAACTGCACTGAGTAAAAACAGACTACCATGTACATTATATTAATTTCTTAACATTTGATAAGAGCTGCATATAGAGCAAGACAACAGTCAAGATTTTTTTTTTTGGAGCTGAGGATCGAACCCAGGGCCTTGCTCTTGCTAGGCAAGAGCTCTACCACTGAGCTAAATCCCCAACCACAAGATTTTTCTTTTTCACTAAGGTGTCAAGACTGACTTAGCAAATCTGCTCCAAAGAATGAAATTCTGTCATCCTCTAGCCTCTTGGAGCACTGTACCCTTCTGTTAACAATTTCTGGAATCCCACAATCAATCTAAGCATCTTCAAGTCTTAGTACAATGCCGGGCTGACACACATATGAAAGAAACGTCCGAACTTCCTTCATTCATGTATTATTTCCAGCCTTTCCACTTTTTCTGTTAGTGTCATCTTTTGGAAACATAAACCCAATGATCTTAGTGTAAAAGAACCCTTGTCGGGGCTGGAGAGATGGCTCAGAGGTTAAGAGCACTGCTTGCTCTTCCAAAGGTCCTGATTTCAATTCTCAGCAACCACATGGTGGCTCACAACCATCTGTAATGAGATCTGGTGCCCTTTTCTGGCCTGCGGGGATATGTGCAGACAGAACACTGTATACGTAATAAATAAATCTTTAAAAAAAAAAAAAAAGAAAAAGAAAAAGAACCCTTGTCCATAATTTCTATTTACCAAACCATTTCAAGCAAGAACCCCTTCAAGAATTTGAAGGTGCAAGCTAACCACCCAACTCCACAAATACACAAAGTCATAATATGTTACATGCAATACTGGATAAGAATGAAAAAAATGGCCTGACAGTGATGGCGCACGCCTTTAATCCTAGCACTGGGGAGGCAGAGGCAGGCGGATCTCCGAGTTCAAGGCCATCAAGCCTGGTCTACAAATTGAGTTCCAGGACAGCTAGCCAGGGCTCCACTGTGAGATCCAGCCACCAAAAAAAAAAAAAAAAAAAAAAAAAAAAAAGGCTTTATACATGCTAGGCAAGCATTTTACCACTAAATTCCCAGGCTAGCCCTGAACTCTGTAGCTCTAGCATGCCTTGAACTTGAGATTTATTTGCCTTGGCTTCCTGAGCAGCTGGGATTAACAGGCCTGTGCGAACAGGACCAGTTCTGTTACTGAGCTTTAAGGAATTAGTGTTTTTGCTTTCAAGTGAAATGTTAAACTTAGCCAGAGTTGTACAAACTCCATCTAACTTGAGGTCTCAACCCACTTCTTGGTCTTCAATGTCTTCCTATCTCCAAAGACTTTTAACTGTTGACCTTCATTTACCCTTTTAGCTAATTTATATTCTAATAAAGGCAAAACATTTTTCTCCCCCACAACTCCCCAAAATCCCTTGCTGTGCTAAACATCAAACACAGGGCCTTGTACATGCCAAACAAGCATTCTATCACAGAACTATACTCCAGGCCTTCAAGACAGAAAATTAAATCTAGTTGGAATCAGTTTACAAAATGCAAAAAACAAGTTAATAAAGTTTTCTCAGCTGGGTGGTGGTGGCCCACGCCTGTAATCCCAGCACTCAGGAGGCAGAGGCAGGAGGATCTCCGTGAGTTCGAGGCCAGCCTGGGCTACCAAGTGAGTTCCAGGAAAGGCTCAAAGCTACAGAGAAACCCTGTCTCAAAAAACAAAACAAAACAAAACAAAAAAAAAACAAAAAAAAAAAAAAAAAAAAAAAAAAAATTCTTCTGATTCAAATAAAGATCTTCTGTTGACTCTTATTCTACTCAACTGTTCACTATTTGAGTCATTTATAATGTCTATTTTCCTAAGTGTAAAAAGCACCGACAGACTAGAATTCTTATATACATTTCCTGAGTCAAGGAAAAAAAAAAGGTCTAGCAGGATGGTGAAGCAGGCTTTTAATCCCAGCACTTGGGAGGCAGAGGCAGGTGGATCTGAGGCCAGCCTGGTCTACAGAGTGAGTTCCAGGACAGTCAGGGATACATAGAGAAACCCTGTCTCAAAAACAAAAGAAAACTGGGCAGTGGTGGCACACGCCTGTAATCCCAGCACTGTCTCGAAAAACCAAAAACCAAAACAAAAGAAAAAAGTCTAGCCATGGATAGGTAACTAAGTCTTTGCACATCTGCACTGTATCTATCATCACAGCTGAACATCAATTTGGCCTACAGCAGCAGCAGTAAATCTGTCTATGTTCTACATTCCTCAGAATTTTCCCATCAAAGTAATTCATAACAGAATCTGAGGCCATTCTGGGCAGCACCCTTCCAAGACACAGGGGGAATGCTCAACAAATACAGTTACAGCTGGGCTTGGTGGCTAATCCCACTCAGGAGGCAGAGGCAGGTAAGTCTGGTGAGTTTTTGAGGTCAGCCTACTCTACACAGTGAGTGCCAGGACAGCCAGCACCGAGCAGAAAGACCTTGCCCCCATTACTCCCCACCACATACACACACACACATACACACACACACATACACACACACACACACACACACACACACAACGTATTGTTAAACTACTAGTGAACCAGAAGCTAATAAACATAAAATAAACTGGGCAAGGGTCAGGGAGGGCTGTAGGTAGTAACAGGAAAGGCAGTTCTGGGTCTCACTGCACTTGATAGGGAATGGACAGAACCTAAGAAGGCATCTTAAGTGTTGGGCTCTGCGCTCTAGTGTTGTTTATCTTAGCCTTTTCATTCTCGCTTCCCTTCCAGCACTCTATGCTTTCCCATAGTTTTCTCATTTCACCCAGTTAGAGCTTCCTTTTTAAATGTCAATTTGTAGTAGGTAGTATATAATGAAGGAGTCAAGGAAAAAACTTTCAGGTGATGGAGGGAAAAAAAGAGTCAAGCGTGTGAATCAAAATGTAGACTGATTGTAAATCCTGTTTGTGCTACTAATTTAGTTTAGCCAACTATTATCTGTAATGTAATAAGATTATATTCTCAGCCATGGTGGCATATGACTTTAGTTCTAGCACTCAGAGGCAGAGGCAGGTGGATCTGAGTTTGAAGCCAGCCTGGTCTATAGATCAAGTTCCAGGACAGCCAGGACTTGACAGAGAAACCCTCCCTAGATAAAAAGATTATTTTTCCCCGCATAGTCCTTATGAAAGGGAAATACAGAATAGAGAGATGGCTCAGTAGTTAAGAGCACTTACTGCTCTTCCAGAGGACCTGAGTTCAATCCCTACATCAGGAAGTTCACAAATGCCTGTAACTCTAGCTCCAGAGGATCTGATGCTCTTTTCTGGCATACACACACACATGTACACATACCTAAATAAAAATAAATTAAGAAAAAAATTAATATACTCAATCTACTGCCCAGCACAGTAAGCATTAGCTGTTTTTCCTTAAATGTGATCTGTCTACAGCTTAAATTCAGTCTTCTTTCTCACATTTTTTCCTTTTTCTGGATTATTCAAAAATATCTTAAACCTGGCTGATAATCCTCTATCATTAAGAAGAAAGCAGAAAATAGTTTAAGTAGGAGGGCAGCCTGGGCTAGACATAGACCTTGTTTGTGTCACACAAAACAGGCTGGGAAAGAACTCCAGTGGTAAGATGCCTGTGCAGCGTGAGGATAACAAGTTCACAGCCTGCCTAGGCTATAAACAAGTTAGTGAGACTGTCTCAAAATTAGTTTTAAGGGCTAGAGAGAGGGTTCAGAGGGTAAAGGTGTTCTGTTGGTGTCAAGCTTAACAGATGATCCCAACTCTTTTTGATCTACCCCAGCATGGTGGAGAGGAACTGACACCCCTAAGTTGTTCTCTGACCTCCAAGTCACCCTTTACCATGGCAACATTCTTCCGCCTGCAGACACTTGTTCTCAGTCAACCAAACACTGGTGTTTTGTTGTTTCAAGTCAGCATGAAAAAAAAGGATAAAAGATAGCCTGAATGTGAAGATCAGTTAGTACAGTGCCTATCGTGCATAAAGCTCTGTGTTTGATCCTAGGCACTACACAAACTGAGTGTGGTGGGGCACACCTCCCAAACTCTGGAGGTAGAGGCAGAAGGAACAGAAATTCAAAATCATCCTTGGTTATATAGTGGGTGCCAATCAGCCTCAGCTACCTAAGACCTGTCTAAAATTTAAAGAAAAAAAAATTAAGGAAAAGTATGAAAATTCTTATTGGTAAATAACTTGTCCAAATATAATTAACAACAGAAATGTAAGAACCAAGCCTCCCAGCACTCTGGGAGGCAGAGGCAGGCCGATCTCTGTGAGTTTGAGGCTAGCATGGTCTACAGAACAAGTTCCAGGACAGCCAGGAAAATACGGAGAAATCCTGTCTCAAACCCCTGCCCCCCAAAAAGAAAGAAATTAAAAGAAACATAAGAACTGGAGTTATGTACAGATAGAGAGCACTAAGTTGAAATGCAACCAACTGATCTAAACATTTTTATTTTATTTATTTACTGATACAGGTTTTGTTTACTGTGCTTTAAGACCCTTTATTGTTGTTTTCATGTGTCTGTAAAGAAAACTACGTCCTTACATCATTCTAGATACATCCTTTTGCATTATAAAAACAATAAGGCCCCTTCACCAATGCTGGGAGATAAAGAATAAATGAAAGAAAATGGTATTTCATATTTGTATCTGTGTGCCTGTAGGACAAAAGACAGCAATCAGATCCCCTGGTGCTGAAGTTACAGGTGTTTGTGAGCCAAGTGATGCGGGTGCTGGGAACCGAACCCCTGCTGAAGAGCAGAAAGTGCTCTTAACCGCGGATCCATCTCTCCCTCAGATAATGGTTTTTCACAATGAACTGTCCACAGTATCATTCTGGCCAGAGTCCAACTCATTCATCAGTGAGATGGACTGTGGGGTTTTTATATGCTTAATAAGATTTAGATATCATAAAAAATACTTATTAAAACCATGCCTTAACCACAAGTGAAGGTCAAGCAGATGGTCTGAATAAGAAAACTAAGTCACTGAAGTCAAGAGAACTCGCTAGTCTGCAGAGAACAAAGGCTACCTTTCTTAAACTATCTCTACTCAAGCCAAAACTAAAACCAGAAAACCGATTTCTCGTCCATCTCGCGCTAAAGAACCTGCGGTCCCTTACCTCCCTCTATCATTTCTTCCCACGGTCTCCTGGGTTACTTTCCCTAACTTTTGCATGATTGCCAAGACGCATTTTAAAATAAAGGAGAAAAGCCATCCGGATCTGCAGCCATTCTTATTCGACAGGCCGAAGTGGAAAACTCGGCTAGAGAAAAGCTCAAGTTCCGATTCTCTCGTCGCTCCGGCCTCTGAGTAACTTAAATTGGAGTTCCCGCTAAGTCCCGCACCGCCCGGGAGACCGTGCCGGCAGCGGACGGGCATTCGGGCCCTCCCTCCCCAGTTCCTCCCGGTTCCGGCCGTCTTTCCCTCCTACACCCCGGATCAAGGCGCCCTCCACCGCGCGCGAGCAAAAAAGGGGTTCTTTTTTTGTTTGTTTGTTTTTCCTCTTTGGGAAAGCGGAGAGAAGAGGTTCATTTCTGCAAAGATTCGGTCGTTGGCGCGCGGGGCAACTACTGGAGGCGGCGGCAGGGTCGAGGATGGGGCGGGAGCACAGTACTATCCATCAAGCTCCCCGCGCTCGGGGATCGCCAGTCTCCTTCGGGCCTCACGCAGGGCTCGGAAATCTGTCCTCACACCCTGAGCCGGGGTGGGACGTGTGGGTCCGGGATCGCCAAGGTAACTCCGAGGCCCGGGACCCGAGGGGGCGGGAGCAAGAGGAACAAAGCGGCGGCCACCCACCGCCAGTACCCGCTTACCTACGGACAACAGCTGCATGGCGTGAGTGAAAGACGGGTCGAGCGAGTCCTTCTCAGCCATGAGTTCGGGCAGGTACTTATTCTCCGGCTCCATCTTGGCCGCGGCTGTGGCTGACGGGGGCAGCAGCGGGGTCGGCGCGGAACCCACTACAGTCGCGTCGGGACCCGTGGCCGACGGAGGCAGCAGCGGCGGCGGCTGCGTGGCGGGCGAGGCCCGGACGCCCCCTCGGGGCCCACCTCCGCCTCCCCGGGACCGGTGAGGCAGCGGTGACGGCCGTGTCGGGGTCTGACGCACCGAGGGGTGGACACCTGAGGGGTCCATGGAGCCGCTGCGGCCCGAGGACCGAGTCAGGCGCGCGGCAGGGTCGTCCCGGCGCTGCATCGGGGAGGATGTGTGGCGAGCGAGCGAGGGAGCGACGCGGCGGCAGCTGAGGCCCGAGCGGCGGTTGGCGGGGGTGGGAGAGCGGGAGCGACGGCGACCGAAGCCGACCCGAGCGACCCAGCGAGAGAGCACCGGAAATGAGGCGGCGCGCGTGCGCAGGCGTCTACCGGCACCGCCCTTGAGTTTCTCCGCGGAGAACAAAGTCCCCCCCAGTCTGGCCACGGCGCCTGCGCCGGCTAAAGACGTAGCCTCCCCGCTCAGGCTTCGAGCTTATTGCGCCTGCGCGGGCGCCCGCCGCCTTCGTTCGCTTCTTTTTTTTTTTTTTCTTTTTTTCTTTTCCACGTGACGCGGCGCTAGCGGTACACGTGTCTCCTCCCCCCCCCCACACTCCACTCCCCCGACACTCGGGCGGAGGGGGCGGGGGCTGTGGAATGTCTTTGTCTGCGCGCGGGCCCGCCGAGTGTGGGGCCCCGGACCTGTTATCGTGGGCCACGCCTCCTCCAACGGCCCAGCCTCGGGAGATCCCTAGAGAGACGAGCTGCAGAGAGGAATCCGAGGGCCCCCCTCCGCCCCCCGGCTAGGAAATGAAAGGAAGGCTTCTGGGAACCCAGAGACTGGGCTAGAGGGTTAAAGCTATGTGAGGCCGTCAGAGAGGGAACGACTGCCCCAGCGGGATGGGAAGATGGGAGCATTGGGTGAGGCCGATCCAAGGACTAAGTGGCTGGCGGGTGTGAGAAAGGGAAGCCTGGAGGGAGAAGTAGAAGACGAAGTGCCACTTGCTACAGGACTGCAACGCAGAAGGGCCAATCAGAGGCTCAAAGGCCGAAGAAAGGGGCTCCAGACCCAAGTAGGGCATCCAGGAAGTCGGATACTAAGCTTTCCATGATAGCAGGTTCAAAACTGGCGAGAGAATTCTTGTTAAAGGATGCATTTGGGGTCGGATCAGCAGGTAAATCTGCTTGTCCCCTGCGTGCTATCCCCCCAGGCCCTAAATGGTGGAAGGAGAGAACTGGCTGCCACAGATTGTCCTCCGACCTCGACACACACGCTGGGGGCAGATTAAGATGCACCATGTAGTGTGCACCTGCGCTGAGGAGGGAGAAACACAGGAGATTTACCGCAAAAGGGAGCTCCAGGCCACCTAGGGTATCGAAGGGACACCCAGTCCCCGCAAAACAAACCCAGAAGCATCTTAGTTAGATTAGACAGATGGCACACCTGCAGTCCTAGCACTGGTGAGACTGAGGCATTTTAGCGTATACATTTTGTTGCCTTCTGTTTATTCTGATCACAGGCCCAGTCAGTCCGCGTTGGCCGTATAGTTTTATGCTCCTACTGCCGGTATGAATGCTGGGTCCTTCATAATGGATCGTGCTACACTCAAAAAGACAGAACTTTTTAACTTATTTTTACCCTTTTTCGGAGCTGAGGACCGAACCCAGGACCTTGTGCTTGCTAGGCAAGAGAGCTCTACCACTGAACTACATCCCCAACCCCTGTTTCTCTTAATAGCATTTCACCACAGAGTCCTGGCTGGCCTGGTACTCCCTCTGTAGTCCAGGGTGGCTTTGAACTCACGGCAATTCAGTCTTAATCTTCAGAATGCTGGGATAACAGAGATAAATCACCTTGAGACAGGCATTTAATACTGCTCTAAAGACCAGGGTACATAGTCTCCAAGGTATTCCCCTCAGCCTGAGGCGCTATATGGAGATGGAGCCCAAATCTCTCCCAGTAGAAATCTGAGGCCGAGATGTCGGGTGGTTCAGCTGGTTAGCATATTGTCCTGCCTGACTGTCTGAGTTCAGTCCCCAAGACCACATGGTGGGAGGAGAACACTGACTCAAAAGTTGAGCTCTAGTCGACACGTGTGTGCAGTGACATGATACGAGAGCATAGACACAAAAATAAAGATCTAAACAAAACTTACAGATTTCATGAATATCTATTAACACAGCTTTAAGATGCTAAGTTACTGAAAAGCTTGAGTGTTTTTGTTTTGTCTTTTTTGTTTTGGGACTTTGTTTCTTTGTTTTGTTGTTGTTGAGGCAGGGTCTCACTATGTAGCCCTGGCTAGCCTGGGACTTGATAGGTAGAAGTCCGCCAGCCTCTGCCTCTGGAGCGCTAGGACTAAAGGACAACCACCTGAAAAGATGTCTAAGACGCTACTTTATAAACTTTTACCCCATTTATGGCCACCTAACCATGTGTCTCCAGCATTTGTGGCTGAGCCGCTCCCTGAAGCCAGCCCTTGAAAGCATTCAAGAGAAGCCACCCCAAAATGCTTTCCTTTGACCCATTGCTTACCAATAGGCAGTCTGGTTAAGGGTTTCTAAATCTCCTTATCGGTCCAAAGACAGAGCCTTCAATAAGAACTTATTCATCGGTTGGGGATTTAGCTCAGTGGTTAGCTCAGTGGTAGAGCGCTTGCCTAACAAGCGCAAGGCCCTGGGTTCGGTCCTCAGCTCCAGAAAAACAAAACAAAACAAAAACCAGCTCATTCATAATTCTCTCCTCAGAGAGTTCTACTACAAGCTTTTATCACAGGAGGGGAGGCCTCCCATCACAGAGACAGACTGTACAAATTATTACACACTTTTTTGTTTTCTGGAGAGGTCCTCGTTTGTCCCAGGCTAGCCTCGAATGTACCACATAGCTTGATGATGAACTTGACTGGATCCTCCTGGCTCCGTAGTGTAGTGGGTAGCCAGTCCAGCTTTGACCTGGAAATACCACCCCCTTTGAGGCTTTGGTAACTGTCACACCTACAAGGCAGAACCGAGAGAGGACCCTGAAGACCTGAGATCCGGATGGGAGAGCTATCTTGGTTCCTGGACGCTGGACGCTGGAGGTAGACATATCAGAGTTCTCCAGAGAACACCGACGGACTGCGCTACACCTTTACCAGACCCTGTTACCTATCCCTTCATTTGTAAGTTGCCCCACAAAATAAACCTCCCTTTTAACTACGTGGAGTGACCTTAATAATTTCACCAATACCACAGCTGGGATTACAGTCTTGCATGACCACACCCTGCTTTTGCTGTACTGAGAATCTACCTTGGGCTTTGTGTATGCTAGCTAGGCAAGCATTCAACCAACCTGAGCAACATTCTGAGCAAAGTTATTAATATTAATTTTATATAATTTATATAATAACCAGTTCTGCTGACCATTACTGGACCTTTGGGGGGTCATGTTTTATTTTTATAATGCAGTATTTTTTTCATTTTTATTTATGTATTTTTCTATTATCAACTTGATACAGTATAAATTCTTATCCTAATAGTGAAATGTTTCATTGAGGCTTGCCCAGCAATTGAGTAAAACCAGATCTTATTATCAGCCACAGTCATCCTAGTCTGATTGTTCTTTGCTTTCTATCTAGTATCCACTGATGAGTGAGTACATACCATGTTTGTCCTTCTGGGTTTGGGTTACCTCACTCAGGATGATATTTGCTAGTTCCATCCATTTGCCTGCAAAATTCATGCTGTCATTGTTTTTCTCTGCTGAGTAGTACTCCATTGTGTACATGTACCACATTTTCTTAAGCCATTTTTCAGTTGATGGGCATCTAGGTTGTTTCCAGGTTCTGGCTATTACGAATAGTGCTGTTATGAACATAGTTGAGCATGTATCTTTGCGGTATGATCGAGCATTCCTTGGAAATATGCCCAAGAGTGGTATGACTGGGTCTTGAGGTAGTTCGATTCCCAATTTTCTGAGAAACCGCCATACTGACTTCCACAGTGGTTGTACAAGTTTGCATTCCCACCAACAGTGGAGGAGTGTTGCCTTTGCTCCACATCCTCTCCAACATTGTCTGTCATTAGTGTTTTTGATCATAGCCATTCTGACAGGTATAAGGTGGTATCTCAGAGTCGTTTTGATTTGCATTTCTCTGATAACTAAGGGTATTGAGCATTTCTTTAAATGTCTTTCAGCCATTTGGATTCTTGTTTTGAGAATTCTATGTTTAGCTCTTTAGCCCATTTTTTTAAATTGGATTGTTTGGTATTTTGATGTCTAGTTTCTTGAGTTCTTAACATACTGTGGAGATCAATCCTCTGTCAGATGTGGGGTTGGTGAAGGTCTTTTCCAGTTCTGTACCCTGTTTTTTTGTCTTATTGACCGTGTCTTTTGCCCTACAAAAGCTTCTCAGTTTCAAGGGGTCCCATTTATTAATTGTTGTGCTCAGTGTCTGTGCTGCTGGTGTTATATTTAGGAAGTGATCTCCAGTGCCAGTGTGTTCAAGAGTACTTCCTACTTTCTCTTCTGTCAAGTTCAGTGTAACTGGATTTATGCTGAGGTCTTTGGTCCACTTGGACTTGAGTTTTGTGCATGGTGACAGATATGGATCTATTTGTAATCTTTTACATATTGATATCCAGTTATGCCAGCACCATTTGTTGAAGATACTTTCTTTTTTCCATTGTGTAGTTTTGGCTTATTTGTCAAAAATCAGGTGTTCATATGTTTGTGGATTAATGTCAGGGTCTTCAGTTCGACTCCACTGGTCTGTATGTCGATTTTTATGCCAGTTTTTATTACTACAGCTCTATAGTAGAGCTTGAGGTCAGGGATGGTGATGCCTCCAGAGGTTGCTTTATTATACAGGATTCTTTTAGCTATCCTGGGTCTTTTGTTTTTCCATATGAAGTTGAATATTTTTCTTTCCAAGTCTGTGAAGAATTGTGTTGGGATTTTGATGGGGATTGCATTGAATCTATAGATTGCTTTTGGTAAGATTGCCATTTTTACTATGTTAATCCTACCTACCTATCCATGAGCATGGGAGATCCCTCCGTTTTCTGATATTTTCTTCAATTTCTTTCTTTAGAGATTTAAAATTCTTATCAATCAGGTCCTTCACTTGTTTAGTTAGTGTTATCCCAAGGTATTTTATATTATTTGTGGCTATTGTAAAGAGTGATGTTTCTCTGACTTCTTTCTCAGCCCTTTTATCATTTGTTTATAGGAGGGCTACTGATTTTTTTTTAGTTGATCTTGTATCCTGCCACTTTACTGAAGGAGTTTATCAGCTGAAGGAGTTCCCTGGTAGAATTTTTGGAGTCACTTATATATACTATCATATCATTTGCAAATAGTGAAAGTTTGACTTTTTCCTTTCCAATTTGTATCCCTTTGATCTCCTTTTTTTGTCTTATTGCTCTAGCTAGAACTTCTACTACTATATCGAATAAATATGGGGAGAGTGGACAGCCTTGTCTTGTTCCTGATTTTAGTGGAATCGCTTTGAGTTTCTCTCCGTTTAATTTGATAGTGGCTGTTGGCTTGCTGTAAATTGCCTTTATTATGTTTAGGAATGTTACTTGTATTCCTGATCTCTCTAAGACCTTTATCATGAAGGGGTACTGGATTTTATCAAAGGCTCTTTCAGCATCTAATGAGATAATCATGTGTATTTTTTAAATTTTCAGTTTGTTTATATGGTGTGTTACATTGACAGATTTTCATGTGTTGAACCATCCTTGCATCCCTGGGATGAAACCTACTTGGTCAGTGTGGATAATTTTTTTGATGTATTCTTGGATTCTGTTTGCCAATATTTTGTTGAGTATTTTTGCATCAATGTTCATGAGGGAGATTGGTCTGTAATTCTCTTTCTTTGTTGCATCTGTGTGTGGTTTGGGTATCAGGGTAATTGTAGCCTCATAAAAAGAGTTTGGTAATGTTCCTTCTGTTTCTATTGTGTGGAACAATTTGAAGAATATTGGAATTAGTTCGTCTTTGAAAATCTGGTAGAATTCTGCACTGAAACCATCTGGTCCTAGGCTTTTTTTGGTTGAGAGAATTTTGATGACTGTTTCTATTTCCTTAGGAGTTATTGGTCTATTTAAATAGTTTACCTGGTCTTGATTAAACTTTGGTATGTGGTATCTATCAAAAAATTGTCCATTTCTTCCAGATTTTCCAATTTTGTGGACTACAGATTTTTGAAGTATGACCTGATGATTCTCTGGATTTCCTTGTTGTCTGATGTTATTTCTCCCTTTTCATTTCTGATTTTGTTGATTTGTGTTCTTTCCCTTTGCCTTTTAGTTAATTTGGCTAGGGGTCTGTCTATTTTGTTGATTTTCTCAAAGAACCAATTCTTTGTTTCATTGATTCTTTGTATTGTTCTCTTGGTTTCTATTTCATTGATTTCAGCCCTCAATTTGATTATTTCCTGGTGTCTATTTCTCCTGGGTGAGTTTGTTTCTTTTTGTTCTAGAGCTTTCAGTTGTGCTGATAAATCACTGGTATGAGCTTTCTCCTTCTTCTTTATGTGTGCATTCATAGCCATGAATTTTCCTCTTAGCACTGCTTTCATAGTGTCCCTTAAGTTTGGGTATGTTGTACTTTCATTTTCATTGAATTCTAGGAAATCTTTAATCTCTTTATTTCTTCCTTGACCCATTGGTGTTTCAGGTGGGCATTATTCAGTTTCTATGAGATTGTAGGCTTTCTATAATTTTTGTTGTTGTTGAAATCTAACTTTAAGGCATGTTGGTCCAATAAGATACACAAGGTTATTCCAATGTTTTTGTTATCTGTTGAGATTTTCTTTGTGACCAAGCATATGGTCAATTTTTGAGAAGGTTCCATGGGGTACTGAGAAGAAGGTATATTCTTTTATGTTAGGATGGAATGTTCTGTAGATATCTAGTAAGAATCATAACATCTGTTAGGTCCTTTATTTCTTCTGTTTTTGTTTTTGTTTTTGTTTTTTGAGACAGGGTTTCCTCTGTGTAGTTTTGCGTCTTTCCTGGAACTCACTTTGTAGCCCAGGCTGGCCTCAAACTCACAGAGATCCACCTGGCTCTGCCTCCCGAGTGCTGGGATTAAAGGTGTGCGCCATGCGCCATCACCGCACAGCTCCTTTATTTCTTTGTTAAGTTTCAGTGTGGTAGATCTGTCTTTTGGTGAGAGTGATGTGTTGAAATCTCCCACTACTAATGTGTGGGGTTTGATGTGCAATTTAAACTTTTTTTTAAATTTTTTTTTATTTTTTGAGATGGGTTTTTCTGTGTAGCTTTGCGCCTTTCCTGGAACTGCTTTGTAGACCAGGCTGGCCTCGAACTCACAGAGATCTGCCTGGCTCTGCCTCCCAAGTGCTGGGATTAAAGGCTTGTGCTACCACCACCCAGCATGATTTAAGCTTTTGTAATGTTTCTTTTATAAATGTGGGTGCCTTTGTATTTGGGGTATAAATGTTCAGAATTGAGACTTCATCTTGGTGGATTTTTCCTGTGATAAATATGATGTCCATCTGATCTCTTTAGATTGATTTTAGTTTGAAGTCTATTTTATTAGATATTAGGAAAGCTAGGATAGCTACACCAGCTTGCTTCTTAGGTCCATTTGATTGCAAAGTCTTTTCCCAGACCTTTAAAGTTAAGGTGTGTTTCTTGTATGCAGCAGAAGGATGGATCCTGTTTTCTTTCCGTTCTGTTAGTCTGTGTCTTTTTTTTTTTTTTTTTTTTTTCAAGACAGGGTTTCTCTGTGTAGCTTTGCATCTTTCCTAGAACTCGATTTGGAGACCAGGCTGACCATGAACTCACAGGGATCTGCCTGCCTCTGCCTCCCGAGTGCTGAGATTAAAGGCATACACCACCACCTCCTGGCTAGTCTGTGTCTTTTTATAGGTGAGTTGAGACCATTGATATTGATTGATATTAATGACCAGTGTTTGTTAATTCCTGTTTTTTTTTATTTTTTTTATTTTATTTTATTTTTTTTTGTGGTAGTGTTGTGTTTTCCTTCTTTAGTATTTTTTGGTGTGGGATTATCTATTGCCCGAGTTTTCATGGGTGTGTTTAGCTTCTTTAGATTGGATTTTTCCTTCTAGTGCTCCCTGTAGGGCTGGATTTGTGGATAGGTATTGTTTAAATCTGGTTTTATCATGGAATATTTTGTTTATTACGTCTGTGGTGGTTGAGAGTTTTGCTGAGTATAATAGTCTTGGTTGGCATCTGTGGTCTCTTAGTGTCTGCATAACATTTGTCCAGGACCTTCTAGCTTTCATGGTCTCTATTGAGAAGTCTGGTCTTTTTCCTTTGCGGCTCTTAATATGTGTTCTTTGTTCTGTATGTTTAGTGTTTTGATTATTATGTGGTGAGGGGACTTTTTTTTTTTTTTGGATCCAGCCTATTTGGTGTTCTGTAAGCTTCTTGTGTCTTCATGGGTATTTCTTTAAGTTAGGAAAGTTTTCTTCTATGATTTTGTTGAATATATTTTCTGTGCCTTTGAGTTGGTATTCTTCTCCTTCTTCTATCCCTATTATTCTTAGGTTTGGTCATTTCATGGTGCCCCAAATTTCTTGGACATTTTGTGTTACCACTTTTTTGTCTTTAGTGTTTTCTTTGGCTGACGAATCTATTTTCTCTATTGTGTCTTCAATGTCAGAGATACTCTGTTCCATCTCTTGCATTCGGTTGGTTATGCTGGCTTCTGTAGTTCCTGTTCGTTTAGTCAGGATTTCTATTTCCAGCATTCCCTTAGTTTGTGGGGTGTTTGTTTGTTTGTTTGTTTGTTTGTTTTGAGACAGGGTTTCTCTGTAGTTTTGGTGCCTTTCCTGGACTAGCTCTGTAGACCAGGCTGGCCTGGAACTCACAGAGATCCGCCTGCCTCTGCCTCTGGAGTGCTGGGATTAAAGGCGTGCGACACCACTGCCAGGCCTGTTTTCTTTGTTGTCTCAATTTCAATTTTCAGATCTTGAACTGTTGCCTTCTTCTGGCCTGCAGGCATACATGCAGACAGAACACTGTATATACAATAAATAAACAAATCTTTTTAAAATTTTTATTTACTTATTTTTTATGTATATGAGTGCTCTATCTGCATGTATGCTTTTATTCCAGAAGAGGACATCAGATCCCATTATAGACGGTTGTAAGCCACCATGTAGTTGCTGGGAATTGTACTCGGGACCTCTAGAAGAACAGCCAATGCTCTTAACCACTGAGCCATCCCTCCAGCCCTGAGGCCCTGAATTCTATCCCTAGTGCACCAAAAGGAAAGGCAGAGTTCACACCTTCTTCGTTTACAGTTATTGTCAGTTTCTGTCTCAATCAGTTAGATAGTCAGGCAATTAAATATTTTTCTTATGAGATCATGTTTCTGTCTTAATTGCTGCTTTTTTTTTTTTTTTTTTTTTTTTTTTAAAGACAGGGTCTCACTCTATAGCCCTACCTGGCCTGGAGCTTGCAATGTAGACCAGACTGGCCTAGAACTCACTAAGATCAGCCTGCCTCTGCCTCTGCCTCTGCCTCTGCCTCTCGGGTGCTGGAACCAAAGGTGTGTGCCACCACACCTAGCTTAAATATTTTTTAGTTTTCTGTTTTTAATTGTGTGTGAGTGAGTGTAGTTTTGTGCATGTAAATACAATGCCCACAGAGGCCACAAGAGCAAAAGAGGGAGTGGGAGCCCCTGGAGCTAGAGTTACAGGGGCAGCAAGATGTGGGTTCTGGGACTTGAACTTGGGTCTTCTGCAAGAACAGTATGTGCTCTTAATGGCTGAGCCATCTCTCCATCCCCTAAGATCTATTTTTTTTAATTTAATTATGTATATATATGGGAGGTGCCTTTGGAAGATGTAAGACTCTTAATTGGCTTTTATTTCTGGTTCTAGAGTCAGGCATAAGATTGCATAAGATAGAGTGAGTGTTCCCTCCTAAAAGACTGGTTTCTAATAATTGTAATGAAGAATGCAATGTGACAAGTGCTAATACATAGGTGAAAATTAAGTGCTACTGAGTTCAAAGCAGAAGGTAGATTTGAATCAGGAGAATAAGTTCCAGGAGAGAGGAAGTGTGAATAAATGAGCAGAACTGAAACCTGAGAGCTGCTGTCAGGGAGTAGAAGTAATCCAATTTCAGAGCAGAATGGGTAAATTGGTGGAGAGAGCAAATCCAAGAGGAGGGCGAGGGAGAGGAGGATTTATGGGTCCCCTGCAATTCCTGTGTGCTTCCGTCCATGAAAATCCTGGGGGATGGTGTTACAGATGGTTGGCGTGTCCTTGCTCTGTAATGAGATGCCCAGATAGAGGAACCTTGAGCTGAGGCTGATAAAACTTTGATAAAGACGTGGCTGGGAAGGAGCTGGGTGGTGCTGGCTGCAGGTTTTTCAAGACTGGCATCACTAGTTACTGCGTATGTCCATCAGAACATCCCGCAATACATTTTAATATATATGCAGTCAAAACAACAACTAAGAAGCAGCCCGGCGTTATGCCATACCTTTACTTGCTTTGAAAGTAGAATCGAGGAGGCTGCGTGAGGTCTTTTTCCTAGTGAGAGAATGTTGGTTGAGGAGGCTGCTGTTGTACTAGCCACTTAGTGGGGTGGGAGCTAACCCAGGGGGTTCCCTGGGGGCAAGGAAGCGAATCCCATCCCTTGAAGCCTAGAGGTCTGGACTTCTCCATCTTCAGTTGAAGGTGAAGGACCCATGAAAAGACTGCCTGTGGAGCAAGACCAACAAACGCAAACCCTTGCTGTGGTGGTTTGAATAAGCCGTCCCCTGCAGTCTCAGATATTCAAATGCAGCCCTCAGCTGGTGCTGCTGTTGGAGAGGATTAGGAGGTGAGCCTTGCTAGAGGAAGTGTGTCACTGGAGGAGGACTTTGAGAGTTTAAAAGACTCATCCCAGTTCCAGTTCACTCTGCCTGGTGCTTGCCTGCTTGCCATGTAAGCTGTTCCTGCCAGCTTGCCTGCCTCCATGCTTCCGGGCTGCGATGGTGACAGGCTCTTCCCCTCTGGAACCCTAAGCCTAAAGGAACTCTTTCTTCTATATATTGCCTTGGTCATGGTGCGTTATCACAGCCATAGAAAAGCAACCACTGCTTATGCCCACATACTTAGTGTCTAACGAAGATTTCGGGGTGCCTCATGTGGCTGTGGATCTGAAAGGCCTGCTCTCTGGTCTCTATCCTTTTCACTGGCTTTTAGCTAGACTTTGTTTTGGAGGTGGGGAAGTTCCAAAGAGCCAGGTGTTTGTCGTTGTTGTTTGTTTTTTCCTACCCTATTCCCGCCCCTGACACGGCTCCTCAGAGGTTGGGAACCTGGGTTGTCCTGACAGTTTCTACACTTCACTGTTCCACCAACCCTAAACCAAGCTAGCCTCCAACTCAGAGATCCTCCTGTCTCTGCCTTTGCAAAGATTAAAAGAGTGTGCTACCACACCCTGGCTGCCCCTGTAGTCTTTCTTTAAAACAAAAACAAAACAGTCTTTGAAACAGGGTCTTAAGCCAGGCAGAGGTGGCGCACACCTTTAATCCCAGCACTCAGGAGGCAGAGCCAGGTGATCTCTTTGAGTTCGAGGCCAGCCTGGTCTACAGAGTGAGCTCCAGGAAAGGCACAAAGCTACTCAGAGAAACCCTGTCTCAAAAAACTAATAATTAATTAATTAATTAAACAGGGTCTCTCTCTACATAGTCCTGGCTGTCCTGGAATTCATTCTATAGAGTGCTGGAATCAAAGACATGAGCCACCCTGCTCAGCCCTACCCCTGTAGTCTTAAAACCTGTTGTTTACCAAATAGTAACACGAATCCCACTCAGATTTCTCTGCCTCTGCCTCCCTGTGAGCAGCCAACATTTAGGCCTCTACATCTCTAACAATTTCCCACCTTTACACTCTGTTCATTTACCTGCATATCCAGAATTTAGCACACTGTTTTCAAAATTCGAGTCTTGGAGTTGGACCTGTTAGCTCACACATGTAATCCTAACACTTGGGAGGCTGTGATGGGGGATTGCCCTAAATTTAAATTCCAGAGTACAACCTTGGCTTAAAAACAAATTCATCCCAGCACGCGGGAGGCAGAGACAGGCAGATCTCTGTGAGTTCAAGGCCAGCCTGGTTTACAGAGTGAGTTCCAGGATAAGCCAGAGCTATATAGTGAAACCTTGTCTGAAAAATAAACGCACACACACCTTGTTTTAGTAGGGTCACTGTCGCTGTGATGCGGCATGGTAACAGAAGCCCCTGGCAGAGGGAAGGGTATTTGGTTGATAGGTTCTGCACCACAGTCTGTTGAGGAAAGCCAGAAGGAACCCGGAGGCGGGAGAGGCCATGGGGGGTGCTGCTTACTGGCCTGTTCCTCAGGGCTTTCTCAGCTTCTCTGATGACTTTAGCTTGTGTCAGATTGACAAAAAACTAGACAGGACAATATCAAGATGCAAACCATACCAGATTATATCTTTCAACCTCCTTAGCACACACACGCGTGTGTGTGTGTGTGTGTGTGTGTGTGTGTGTGTGTGTGTGCATGCGCGCACGAGGGCTCGCCAGACAGAGGTCAGCATTGGATGTCCTTCTCAATTGCTTTCCTCCTAATTTGCTGACATAAGGTCTCTCACTGAACCTGGAGCTCTAAGACTGGCTAGCCTGGCTGTATGCTTACATGAGAACGCTTCACCAACAGAACCACCTTTCTACCCCTTTAATTCTCTTTTACACACAGACACACACACACACACACACACACACACACACACACACACACACAGACAGAGAGACAGAGAAAGAGGGGAATTTAACCTTTTCAGGTTACAAAGAAAAGAACACAACATGTTTGATCTGGTTCTGCCAGCATGGCTGCCCCTGCCTGGCTTGCTTACTTCCTGTTAGTAAGCATCTCAGTTCCTGTGTGCAGCAACCCTGGCTTTTTTTTTCAGTTCCTCAATCAAGCCAGACTCTTGCCTACCTCAGACTGCACACATGCTGGTTCCTTAGCCTAAAACTCAGCCACTGCTCCCCTCCCTCATCCAGCTCAGCTTTGCCCTGGTACCTCTTTTCTTTTCTTTTCTTTTCTTTTCTTTTTTAGTTTATCATTATTATTAAGAGATTTTCTATTCATTTTACATACCAACCACAGATTGCCCTGTTCTCCCTCCTCCTGACCCCCAGCCTCCCCCTCCAACAGACCCACCATTCCACCTCCTCCAAGGCAAGGTCTCCCATGGGGAGTCAGCAGAGCCTGGTACATTCAGTTGAGGCAGGTCCAAGCCCCCCTCCCTGCACCAATGCTGCACAAAGTGTCTCACCATAGGCACTGAGCTCCAAAAAGTCAGCTTGTGCACTAGGGATGGGTTCTGATCCTACTGCCTGGGGGCCCCCTAAACAGTTTAAGCGAAACAACTTTCTTGCCTATCCAGAGGGCCTAGTCCAATCCAAGGGGGCTCCTTGGCTATTGGTCCACAGTACATGCTGTACCTCTTTGTATCCTTCAGGCATATCCATGTACCTCTTCTCCAGGAGGGACTCCTCCACATCCAAGGGCAGGTCAGCTTAGCTCACATTGGTAAATGTGCTCATTGCTCTCCCATGCATTAAGCAAGCGCTCCATCACAGACCTACATTCTCACTTTTAATTCTTTGACAACTATCCATGTTTATAATGCATTTTGATTACATGAACCCCATTACTCTCTCTTATCTCCTCCCACTCCCACTGAACCCCCTCTTCTTCTCAACACAGTCTAGTAGATTTCTTGAAGAATAGGAAACACTGGGGCCTACTATGCACCTCAAACCTTTGGCCTGTAGATGGCCACTGCCTTCAGTTCCCTAGACAATCACATGATCAACCTGTCTCCTTCAGCATCTGAATTAGCGACCCTGTTCTAGAGGACTTATTCTAGCTGTGGGATCAGAAAAGAGACTGAAGGACTGGAGAGATGGCTCAGTGGTTAAGAGCACTGGCTGCTCTTCCAGAGGTCCTGAGTTCAATTCCCAGCAACCACATGGTGTCTCACAAACTTCTGTAATGAGATCTGGTGCCCTCTTCTGGCCTGCAGGCAGAATACTGTGTACATAATAAATCAAACTGAAAGAGAGAGAGAAAGGAAGGGAGGAAGGGAGGGAGGGAGGAGACTGAAGTAATGCAAACTGAAGGCAGTGGCAGTCAGAAGCACCGTGTTCAAGTTGAAGACAACTAGACCCTGAGACACTGCCGCTGGCTTTGCTCAGCCTGGTCTCAGTCAGCCAGTCTTAGGGTCAGGGAGAGGAACCGTTTAGTCTTCAGGAGATAGGATCCATCTTCTGCCATCAGAACTTTTATTTGGGCTCCATGAAAAGAAAAGCAGAACAGAAAATCAACTGCCGCTGGTTGGTCCAAGAAAAAACTGGAATTTCAATGAGATGATACCTTCTGGCCCTGGCCCAGCCCTAAACTTTCCTTTATGGAAAAAGAGATAAAGATGAGACCATTGTCCTTTCTACACATGAAATGGGCAGTCTAGGAATATCTTTTTGTTTGAGAGAGAGTCTCATGTAGTCCTGGCTGGTCTGGAAATTGCCTTGTAGACCAGGCTGGCCTGGAACTCACAGATAACCTCTTGCTTCTGCCTCCAAAGTGCTGGTATTAAATGCACGGGCTACACTCAGATCATTTATTTATTTTGAGACTGTAGCTATGGCTGGCCTGGAGCCCCACTGGCTCAGTCTATGGACTCTGGGATTACAAGTGTCAACATTCACACTGAGGTTGGAGCAGGGGAGATCATTTAAATAATTTAGGCAAAGTAAAGGAGGAAAAAAATCTATATAATACTTAAAGTGGGAAATATTATTTTAAACACTATGTGGCAGACACTGTGCTGGGAACTGGGGATGCAGTCATGAAGAAGACTGATGGACAAGGTCTATTTTGTAGAGCAGATATACTCAGCATGTACCAGACGCTAGCTTTGAACTCCAGTTCTTCCTGCCTTGGCCTCCAAAGTGCTGGGGTTACAAATGTGGCATGGGCCGGGTGGTGGTGGTGCACACCTTTAATCCTAGCACTCGGGAGGCAGAGCCAGGCAGATCTCTGTGAGTTCGAGGCCAGCCTGGGCTACAGAGTGAGTTTCAGGAAAGGCATGCAAAGATACACAGAGAAATCCTGTCTTGAAAAACCAAACCAAACCAAACAAAAACAAAACAAAAATAAACAAATGTGGCATGGAAGTCCATTCTAAAGGGTGAGATTCCAAGGACTTTCGAGCAATGACAACACGGCAGGAGAAAGCTGGACACGCCTACACTCAGGGACCACTTCAAGACAGCACTGTTTTTTCCCGTGGTCACATACACGCATCTCTTCAATACATGTTCCTTGCGTACTTTCCTGAACAGGGGCCAGGCACTGCTCTCGATGTTTGAGGGAGTTGTGCTGTTTTCTCTGCAAGGAAAACAAACACCAAGTAAACAAACAGGGTAGACATTTTAGGAAGACAATAAAGCAAGGAAGGGTGGCCGAGGGACTGAAAAGAGGTGGGATTGGATAGCTTAGGCAGGATGGGCCAGGAGCATCCCTGAGGGGTCCTGATGATGGAGAAGCTTCCAGGCTTCACAGGTATGGGGAGGACATGCCAAAGGAAAGGAATAGTGTGTACAGGAACTCTGAAGCAGGAACTGGTTGAGTGGATCAGAAACAGGCAAATATAAGGGCTGGAGAGGTGACACAATGGTTAAGAACACCGGCTGCTCCTTCAGAGGACCCAGGTTCAATTCCCAGAGAGACACAAGCATTTACAACTCCAGTTCTAGAGCATTTGGAGCCCTCTTCTGGCCTCTAAAGGTACTGGGCATGAACACAGCATGCAATCAAGACAAACATTAGAAAGAGAAAGGAGTAGAGAAAATATGGAGCTGAGAATTCAGTGAGCACAAGGGAGTAAATGAGGGAGGTGAGCCAGATCAAGTCAAAATCTATGTGGCCTTGTAGGCTGTGTGAAAGAGTTATCCTTGTCTGGCCAGAGGGCGGTGGTGCACCCCTTTAATCCCAGCACTCAGGAGGTAGAGCCAGGCGGATCTTGGTGAGTTCGAGGCCAGCCCGGTCCACAGAGCGAGATCCAGGACAGGCACCACAAACAAACAAAAAAAGAGTTATCCTTGGCTGTGCTGAAGAAATTGAATCCTGAAGATCATCTAGGAGGCTATTATTGAGCATACAATATGTGCCAGATGCTACAAATACGCTGGTGAAATTAAATACCATGTGGGATCTTATCCTCAGGTTACTGATGGCAAAGGGGACACAGGTAAGAAAATCGGCCGGGGTTGGGGATTTAGCTCAGTGGTAGAGCTCTTGCCTAGCAAGCACAAGAGCCTGGGTTCGGTCCTCAGCTCCAGAAAAATAAAGAAAATCGGCAATATGGTAAATGCTAGAGTAAGAAGGGCCCTGGAGAAATGGCCAGCTCTTAGGAACACTTGCTGCTTTTGCAGAGGACCCAAGTTGAGTTTCCAGCTCCCAAATGATGGCTTACATCCACCTGAAACTCCAGTTCCTGGGGATCAGGGACCCTCTTCTGGCTGCTGCAGGTATTACATACATGGCTCCTACGTACTTGCAGGCCAAACACTCATAAAAGAAAAAAAATCTTTTTAAAAAGTAGGCCTGGTGGGGGCTGGAGAGATGGCTCAGAGGTTAAGAGCACTGGCTGCTCTTCCAGAGGTCCTGAGTTCAATTCCCAGCAACCACATGGCAGCTCACAACAATCTGAAAGAGATCTGGTGCCCTCTTCTGGCCTGCAGGGACACATGCAGACAGAACACTGTATACATAATAAATAAATAAATCTTAAAAAAAAAAAAAAAAAAAGTGGGTCCAGTGCCAGGAGGAGGTGACCCATGTCTTTAATTCTAGTACTTGGGAGGCAGAGGCAGGTGGATCTCTGTGAGTTAGAGGACAGCCTGGTCTACAGAGGAAGTTCCAGGACATCCAGGGCTGCACAGAGAAAACCCTGTCTGGCAGTGGGGGGAGATTTGGTACGGGGGGCAGGGTGAAGGACAGATATTTCAGCAGTATAGAGGAGAATTGCCTAACCTGGTCCTCAGGATCCAGAAGTGCTTCTTGGAGGAACATGAAGGGGCTCAGGAGAAGTATATTCAGGGCATCAAGAGGAAAGTTGGAAGCCAGGCATGGTGGCACAGGCCTGTGAATCCAGTACTTGGATGCTGAGGCTTAAGGATAGTGAGTTCAAGGCTTGCCTGGACTACATAGGGAGTTGGATGCCAGCCCAAGCAATTTAGCAAGACCTTATCTAGAAGACAGAAAGCTGGTGAGATGCCTCCACCACAGAAGGCAGTGTCCTCCAGGCGGACACCCTGAGTTTGGTTCCTAGGACCACATGGTAGAGGGAGAGAACTGACCCCACAAGTTATCCTCCAGCCCCCACAGGCACATGGTAGCACTCACGCGCCCACACGAATACACACTAAATAAAATGCAATTGAAACGATTTTAAAGGTCAGAGGCACTGATGAGATGACTCAGTGGGTAGGTAGGGTTTTCTCTGCAAGCATGAGGACCCGAGTTCAATCCCCAGCAGCCACAAAAAGGCCCAGCACTGTGAAGTGCACTTGTTAGTTATTTCAGCACCGGGGAGGCAAGGTAGGAGGATCCTTCGGGGCTTGCTGGCCTACCAGTCCAGCCGGTCTGTGCAGATCTGTGAGCCTCAGGCTCACTAAGAGACCCTGTCTGAGAAATTAAGGTAGATAGCGGGAGATATCCAGTGTTGACCTCTAGTCTCCACACTCACAGGCACACACTTTCATGCACACCACTCTTACACGTTCACTCACTGGCACATCATGAACACAGTGCATACGGACACACACATGCATATGGAAACACATGTGGACACACACAAAGTGGAATAAAAAGGCCTGAGAATGTACTCAGTGGTAGTGTCAGCATGTGTGAGGGTGTGGGCGCCATCCCAGTACTAAAGGGAAAAAGGGAAGAAAGGAAAAAGGATCGGGCTTGAAGGGAAGAGACAACATGGCAAGTGTGAGGGACTTGTGAGTAGTTCACTATGTCTGGATCTGAGGGATATCCCCTCTATTTAAAAGCAAATCCATTTAAGTTGATTTTATTTTACTTTTATAAGCCTCTTGAGTGTGCATAGGAAAGGCATTCAAAGGTTTCTCGGCACCAGAATGATGGTTCAGAGGCTGCCCAGCTCTCGGCTGCTTTTCCCTAATCTCCTCAAGTCAGTCTTAATCATCATCCATCCTGCCAGAACCTCAAGCCTGACACCAGATTTGGTGTGTAAAAAAGCAAAACACGCTGCTTGAACACCTCCATTCTCCCCTAATACGATGAAGGGGACCACAAGAGGGGAAATGGAGACATTACTGCTCTTGATGTTGGAAATGGCTGCCTGGAAACTGCCTGAGTCTCCCTAGAGCTGCTGAAGACCCAGGACCACAGTGCCAGGGATGGTATGGGAAGAAATGTAAAAGTTAAGTGTGGTGGCAAAGGTCTGCCCAGCCAGTGCTAAAAGGGTGTAAACAGAGGGAATTCGAGGTCAACTACAGAGTGAGCTCCAGGCCACCAAACACCAAAAAAGAATTTGGAGTCTTTTTCTTCTAGTTAAATTTCCCTGATATGAGTTCCTGAAATCTTCCATTCATCACAGAGCATCAAACACCGAGTGTATAACAACTACTGCAAATAATTATTAACTTTAATACTTTATTATTAGTGTGTGTATGCGTTTGTGCGTGTGTGCTCTTACCACTGAGGTCTCTCCAGCCCCTTATTAGCATATTTAAAGTATCTGTGAAAATTGTTGAAATTCGTGTGGTAAACACATTGTACACTGTATTGAGCAAAGCAAGGAGAGGAGAATTATGAATGAGAACGGCACATCAGATAACATGGAAAAACCCAAATACTTTGTCCAAGACCAGGGCTTGCCTATATGAACAAAATTATAGCATGGTTTTCTTGATTTGGGTAATGAAAATGCAAGATAGGCGTTAGAAAGATGGCTCAGTGGTTAAGAGCACTCACTGCTGTTTCAGAAGACCCAGGTTCTGTTCCCAGCACCCACACAGCAGCTCACAATCACCTGTACTCCAAGGGGCTCTGACACCCCCTTCTGGTTTATTTAGGCACTATATTCATGTGATTCATTTACATTAAGACTCCTTTTGGGGGGCTGGAGAGATGGCTCAGAGATTAAGAGCACTGACTGCTCTTCCAGAGGTCCTGAGTTCAATTCTTAGCAACCACATGGTAGCTCACAACCATCTGTAATGAGATCTGATGCTCTCTTCTGTATACATAATAAATAAATCTTAAAAAAAAAAAAAAAAAAGACTCCTTTCAGCAGGGTGATGGTGGCACATGCCTTTAATCTCAGCACTTAGCAGGTAGAGACAGGAGGATCTCTGTGAGCTCGAGGCCAGCCTGGTCTACCAACTGAGTTCCAGGATAGCTAGGACTGTTACACAGAGAAACCTTGTCTCGAAAAACAAAAACAAACAAACAAAAAGAAGACATTAAGACTCCTTCCTTGGCTGGTAGGATATGTCTTTAATCTCAGCACTGGGGAGGCAGAGGCAGGAGGATGTCTGTGAGTTTGAGGCCGGCCTGGTCTACAGAATGAGTTCCAGGACAGCCAGAGCTACATAGTGAGATCCTGTCTCAAGGACACCTCCCTCCCGGAAAAAAGACACTGGTGTGGGGTGCGCTCTTCAATATGTCAGAATGCAAGGTTGGCGGGTGGAAACGGTAATGATCTTTTTCACATTTGCACTCAATAACTCCCTAATTTTGGCTTCCTGTCCTTGCAACTTTCTGTTCAGCGGATTCAGGGAGCCCAAAGGGGTGATGCTTCCTCCAGGGAAGACACATATTGAATTGGTTCTCTCTATTTTACCAGCTCAGACATGCCCCCGGTTAACCTGGGCTCGTCATACTATTGAGTATTGAACCAACAGTAGGAAAGTTTACAGTACTGGCAGGAGTGATTGGTCCTCATCATCGTTTGGAAATTAGATTGTGACTATCAAAAGGGACAAAGAGAACTGTCTGTTTCCAGTGGCTCCACCAGGGAGCCTCTTAGTGTTCCCGTTTCTAATAACTGTTGGTTATTAGAAACACAATAAGGAAGGGACTGCTGACAGCTTACAGCTTGAATCTTGTGGAAATGAAGGTCTGGTTATCCCTTTTTTTTTTTTTTTTTCTTTTTTTGTTTGTTTTTTTGAGACAGGGTTTGTCTGTGTAGCTTTGGCGCCTGTCCTGGAACTCACTCTGTAAACCAGGCTGGCCTCGAACTCACAGAGACCGCCTGGCTCTGCCTCCCCAGTGCTGGGATTAAAGGAGTGCACCACTGTCCGCGTAGTCCCCTCCCCCACACCAGGCAGGTCTGGTTATATTAAGCAAGCAAAGACTGTCCTATAGCAATGTGCTGGCAGTGGTGAAGGAAACATGGAAGAAGGTAGCAATAAGTACCACTTCAGCATCATTTCCACTCACAGAGGCAGCATGGCTAGGTCTGCAGATGCCTTTTCATTGCTTGGCTTTGCATTTCTGGTTATGTATGTATGTCTTTATTTAGAGACAGGGTTTAGTATGTTGCCCAGGTTGTCCTCCTGCCTCAGCCTCCTATACACTGAGAGTACAAGAGTGAGTTACGACACTTGGTAGTCCTATGAACAACATACTAATTTTTTTTCTCTCTCCACAGTTTTCCTGCTAACTGATATGAAAAACACTAGCGGTGGTTAATTGTACTGTTCAGATTCCAAGTGGAAGAATAAGCATACTGAAATCTCTTGGCTTTGATGGAGTTGACAGTTGGTAGCCTGGGACTTTGTGCCCCTCTTCGTTACCACCTCTGCCCAACCCCCACCCGTTTTCTGACCTTGTATGTCTGCTGTCCCAGGAAGACAGCCATTGTGGCCTTGTGTTGGATTGGGCCAGTGAGAGGTACTAGGGTCTTGGCAAAAGGAGGAACGAGAGTTCGGGGCTTACCTTGTTCCGGGCAGATCTTTAACTTTCCTTGTAGTGACTATTCCTTTACAATAGGTCATTTATTGGTTGCTCAGGACACTCCGCCTCTATCTCACCCTTACACACCTGCTTCTCAAGCAGGCCTGGCAATGGCTTCCGGGTATTACCAGCTTCTGCCCATTTCAGCTTCCCAATTTGGTTCATTTCATTCTGCCCGAGCTTCTTGAACAGTCCCGACTGGGAAGTTCCTCTGAGGTTAACCCATTTCCTGCAGGCATCCTCATGAGATATTTAAAGATGAGTTGTCAGCCGGGTGGTGGTGGTGCACGCCTGTAATCCCAGCACTGGGGAGGCAGAGGCAGGCGGATCTCTGTGAGTTCAAGGCCAGCCTGGTCTACAGAGCTAGTTCAGGACAGACTCCAAAGCTACAGAGAAACCCTGTCTTGGAAAAAAAAAAAAAGATGAGTTGTTATTGCACACAGCTTGGGTACCCATGTCACTTCCTGTCACGTGAGAGCCCTGTGTTTCGTTCTGAGTACTGGAGGCAACAACTCACACTTCCTTTCCTTCCTTTTTAATGATATTTATTTTTATTTCATGCATGTGGGTATTTGACCTGCACGTATCTCTGGGTACCACATGCATACAGTACTAGAGGAAGTCAGAATTCTCTGGAACTCAAATTAGACAGTTGTTAGCCATCCTATGGGTGCTGGGAATCAAAACTGGGTCCTCTGGAAGAACAGCCAGTGCTCTACATTGCTGAGCCATGGTCAGCCCCTTCTTTTCCTTTCTCACATTGCACATTTTTCTTTGTTACTTTAGCAGCAGTGTTCTCTCCTGTATATTACAGCTCTTTTGTTTGTTTGTTTGTTTGTTTGTTTCCTGTCCTGGATCTCGCTCTATAGACCAGGCTGGCCTCGAACTGACATAGATCTGCCTGCCTCTGCCTTCCGAGTGCTGGGATTAAAGGCATGCACCACCACTGCCCGGCACTACAGCTTTTTGGCTGGAAACTTTTATATGTTGAATAAAATTATCTTTATAAAATAAAATAAGGGCCAGCAGGATGGCTCAGTGGGTAGAGGTGCTTGTTGCTAAGCTCGTTGGCCTGAGTTCAACCCTTGGATTCACATGGTGGAAGAACAGAACTGACTCGTGTAACTTGTCTGTTGATCTCCACATGTGAACCATACCACACGTGTCCACACACACATATACATAAATAAATAAATGGGATTTAAAAAAAAATTTTGGGGTGGTGGTGGTGTGACCTAGGCGGTGTCCCTTTGTGGAATTTACCTTAAGTCAGGAGACTTGTATATGGGCTGCTATCACTGTTAGTCCTTGAAAGTTGGGCGCCCACCCTGGTGGTGTTTCCTGTAGTTCTTGAAAGTGGCTTAGGGAGATATCTGATTCCAAAGAAAGCCTTTCCTGAGGCTGTTCTCCAAATACCTGGAATGTGGATGTCCAGAGAGTGATCAGTCCACACTGTTAGCCCTTCGAGGGAAAAGTCAATTGGGAAAACTATGAAGGCACACATGATTTTCATAACAGAAGACAGCTGATATATAACAAGCCAAGTAACACCAAAAACTCCTTGGGATTTGGCTTCCTCTGGAGGAATTCCCTGATCCCTCCAGGTAGTGACTTTGCCATAACCAGCTGAGTTCTTATGATATACTCCTGCGGCCCGCAGCAGTGGTGGTTGAGAGATGGCTCAGCGGTCAAGAGTGCATATTGCTTTTACAGAAGACCAGTAACTTCAGCATTTCAGCATCCACATGGCAGCTCACACCTGTCTGTAACTCCAGGTCCAGGGCTTCTGATACCCTCACAGAGATGTACACTCAGGCAAAACACCAAATGAACAGACAATAAAAAAAATTATAAAAAAATCTTTTTTTTTTTTAAGATTTTTTTTTTTTTTTTTTTTTTGAGACAGGGTTTCTCTGTGTAGCTCTGGCTTTCCTGGAACTCACTTTGTAGACCAGGCTGGCCTCAAACTCACAGAGATCCGCCTGTCTCTGCCTACTGAGTGCTGAGATTAAAGGCATGTGCCACCACCACCTGGCTAGATCTCTTTATTACAAGTGTATGACTGTTTTGACTACCTATATGTTTATACAACATGTGTGCCTGGCACTTGCAGAGGCTAGAAGAGGCATCAGATCCCCTGGAACTGGAGTTACAGGTGGTTGTGAGCTGCCATGTGGATGCTGAAAACTGAACCCTGATCCCCAGTAAGTAACAGAGTGTTGTTAACCACTGAGCCATCTTCTAGTTCCAAATAAATACGTTTTTAAATAAAAAATAAATAAAATGAAAAATAAAAAGGTGATTTGTGCCAGAAGTGATGCCTCACATATATAATCCTAGCACTTTGGACTTTGAGGCAGAAGAATTGCCATGAGTTCAAAGACAGCCCAGTGTGGTGAGACAGCCTTTCAGCCTAGCGTAGAGTTAGGCAAGTCTTTGTGAGTTTGAGGCCAGCCTGGCCTACACAGTAAATTCTAGGCCAGCCAGAGCTACCTAGAGATATTCTATCTCAAATAAATCCCAAAAGAAGGTGAGTTGTAACATTTTCGAAAGGAATCTCATAAAGCATAATATGAAAGTTAAGTTGTATTCAGCATTTGTTGATTATTTACTTATGTGCAAGTTAGGTTTTAGGAGTATCCAAATTAATGTCAGCTTTTGCCTGGAGTACAGGCTAGCTCTGAGAGATGTGTCGAAAAACTACACAGGGTGCTAAGTACTCTGAGTTATCAAAGTGATGGAAAAAAGATTTTAGTCATTTCACAATTTGGATTTATTTTAGTCAACCCTCCACCCAATGGCCATTTAGGGGCACATTAAAATCTTAGAGAAACAACAATTTTAAAAAGATTATCTTTCCTTTAAAAATATTATTTTCATATTTGTTTCTCACATAAGATAATTCCCAGCATAACAGAGAAAGGTCTGCAGAGAAGCCTGCAAAATGTCGGAAGCTGTTACCTCTGAGAAGTGGGAATGCAGGGAAAAACTCATTATCTCATCATCTCGGGCGTTTCTACATTACATTTCTGTTCAACATTTAGCATAAGAGTTGTGGTCCATCCCCGTGCGATTACGGGTGTAGTGTCAATGAAGGCAGGAAGCAATGTTATGCTGACTTCAAGATGAGCAGGAGGGTCAGCAGTGGAGAAAGCAAAGGAACAAGAACAGTGTGGCACGTCCTTTGCACCTTGTCACACTTCTTCACACTTGTCCCTGTAAATCTGTTGATGAAATCTTTTCAGAAAACAAACACTGTTCTATGCTTGGAGTCTGTAATAGACTCCAAGGCAGTATCAGACATTTAGAGTCCCAGTGGGGAGTTAAGACATCTCCAGGACAGTTGGAGACAGCCCATGGTTAAATGCCAATGGGTTTGGCCCATGAAAGAACAGGAAAAAAAATGAGTATTTTGCCAAGGTTTTTGCCTTGGAACAGTGATGCCATTTATAAAAATGGAAAGTTGGAGAAAGGAGCTGTTTTGGAAGCAGAGAGAGTGAACTATAACAGTCTATGTAAATTACCACTTGGCTATGCAGATGAGTGGGGCTGAGCAAGAATGGCAGGAACTATAATAATCGCTACCTTTTATTGGACACGGACCGTGTGCCAGGTGCTGTGCAGAGCCATTGGCATATGGGATCATTTGATCTCCACAGCTCTATGAGGCCTTTATGACCCACTTTCCATATGAGGAAAAATGAGACCTGGAGAAGCGGCCAAGGCCTCACAACCAGTGAAAGAGTGACAGCTAAGAACAATGTGTTCATCACTAAATCACCATGCTCTGTCACCCAGGAGGAAGTGGAGAATCCTGTCTCTGACACCAGGAATAAGTGGAAGGCCATAGCACATGTGCCAACAGGCACTTGCTATGGGATGTTCTGTATGTTAAATGTGTTGCTCTGATTGGTTAATAAATAAAACACTGATTGGCCAGTAGCCAGGCAGGAAGTATAGGCAGGACAAGCAGAGGAGAGAATTCTGGGAAGTGGAAGGCTGAGGCAGAGAGATGCTGCCAGCCGCTCCCATGAGAAGATGTTAAGACACCAGTAAGCCACAAGCCATGTGGCAACTTATAGATCAATAGGAATGGGTTAATTTAAGATGTAAGAACAGTTAGCAAGAAGCCTGCTATGGCCATACAGTTTGTAAGCAATGTAAGTCTCTATGTGTTTACTTGGTTGGGTCTGAGCAGCTGTGTTACTGGTGGGGAGAGAGATTTGTCCTGACTGTGGGCCAGGCAGGACCAGGAAAACTCTAGCTATAGGCACTAACCTCACAGAGCCGAGTACTGTTTAACCTTGCACCTCAGAGTGAACTCAGAGGAAGGGGGTGCTGGAGTGGTCAGAGAAAGCTTGAGGAAGGAGTTGAGGTCTGAGCCAGGCTTTCAAGGATGGCTTTGGATGGGTGAGGAAATGGACAAGAGGTGGCTAGTACCTCCAGCAGAGCTGGTAAAGAACAGAAACTGAATGTAGCGAGGGATGGAGACTGGGTGGAGCCTGGTGGAAAAGAGTCAAAGCCAGAGAAGGAAAGCCCTGAGTCTACTGCAAGAAGGGGAGGGGTTTAATAGTACTGAGTGGAGATAAGAGGGTAGGTTAAGGAGAATCCATGCCCCCCCACAAATAAATAAGCAAATGTAATTTAAAATTTTTCAATAAAATGGAGAGTGATTGAGTGATGGAGGAAAGCACCTGATATCAATCTCTGATCTACACACACACACACACACACACACACACACACACACACAAGCACATACATACACAACATGCACAAACACACACATAAATGCACACACACATGTACACACACAAGCACACACACAAACATGCACACATACTACACACATGGACATACACACACAAACACACATGCACATACTGTACACACCTGTGTGTACACACATGCACACATGAGTACACATACATGCACACATGAGTAACCCGACACACAAACATGTATACACAGGAACATGTATACTAATACACACAAAGTAGATAAATGTAGGAACTGTTTTGAAGAGCAAATTGAAGACGTTTGTCCATTGATGGATTCAGAAAGAGAGGAAAGAAAAGAGATCAGGCTTATGTTTTCACATGGGTTCTAGGGATCAAACTCAATTATTCATGTTATTTTCACAAGCTCTCTGCTGACTGAGCCATATTCTCAGCCCCTATATTGAGGTCATTCTTATGACCACCCTTTACTGGTCCCATTATTATTTTTATTAATCTGTTTTGAGGATAGGGAAATTGAAGTTCGGAGAGGTTAACTTAACATCAGATAGAAAGACCGGGGAAATCATGGGCATAAAAGTGAGAGGCTGGATAGATGGTGCAGTGGTTAGACGCACCAATTGCTCTTGAAAAGTAATTGAGTGGATCCCAGCACCCACATGGCAGCTCACAGCCTCCTGTAACTCCAGTTCCAGGAGATCTAACCTCCCTCATGTAGTGCTACATCTATCTACTTAACACAGGTTCATATACTTACAATACATGTATATTTAAAAAATATAAGTCCTGGGGGCTGGAGAGATGGCAATCACATGGTGGCTCACAACCATCTGTAATGAGATCTGGTGCCCTCTTCTGGCTTGCGGGGATATGTGCAGATAGAATACTGTATACATAATAAATAAGTAAATAAATAAGTAAGTAAGTAAGTAAGTAAGTAAATAAATAAATCTTTAGCACTGACCGCTCTTCCAGAGGACCCAGGTTCAATTCCCAGCACCCACATGGCAGCTTGTACCTGTCTGTGATTCCAAGATCCTACATCCTCTCTTATTTTTTTGTTTTTCGAGACAGGGTTTCTCTTATACGTGTAGCTCTGTAGACTGTACTGGAACTTACTCTCTAGGGCAGGCTGGCCTTGAACTCACAGAGATCCACCTGCTTCTGCCTCCTAAGTGCTGGGAATAAACTTGTGTGCTACCACCAACAGGCAATATGTCTTTTTTTTTTTTTTTTTAAAGGAGGCATGTCCCTCATTCAGAAATCCAGCTGAAACTGGCAGAGAAGCAAGACTCAGCACAATTAACAACTTCTCAAGGCCATTCTCCCTTCCCAGCTACAAACCTGCAATTTTCTAGGAATCTCATCAGGAACCCCATTTACAGGGGGAAAAACCATGCACTAAGCCCTGTGTGCAGCCCAAGTGACTCACAGTTTCACCTTATTAGATTATACTTCCATCCAAGACATTGCTGGAACCACCCTGTAATCTCACTTATGTAAAAAGAGAAAAAGAGAAAAGAAAATCCTTGGCAACCTTTACCCTACTCTTTTTCTAAATTAATTCTTTTGTATTTGAGACGATCATACATGCATATAATGTGTTTTGATCAAATGCACCCCCCATTCCCTCCCCTCCAACTTCTCCCCTCTCACTCCACCACTTTTCCCTCCTGAATTCATGTGCTTAGTTTTCATCCACAGAGGCCACTTAGCGCCTGTACATGCATGAGTGCAGGACCATCCATGGCGACAGTTCTCAGCCTTCCTAACGCTGCAACCCTTTAATCGTGTTGTGGTGACCCCCAACCAGAAAATTATTTTTGTTGCTACTTCATAACTGTCATTTTGCTGCTGTTATGAATTGTAATGTAAATATCTGTGTTTTCTGATGGTCTTAGGCAACCCCCCTGAAAAGGTCGTGCAAAGGGGTCATGACCCACAGGTTGAGAACTACTGATCTGGAGCATGTGTAGCCTCTCAGGGTCACCCCTGAAGAAACTAAAACTCTTGTACCAGCACCAGCCATGACTTGCTATCAGCTTCTCCATCAAGGGGCCAGCCTTCATGAGCCTGTTCCCTCTCTCTTAACAATCTTTGGAGATGTAACTTGAGAACCACGAAAATGGTTTCTATGGTTAATATGAAGACAATTATTTTCAAGTCTCCCTTTGAAGAGCCCATATCCATACTTGGATGTGTCTTACTTTCTCTGAGTGCCTCTTTCTCTCCCAACCCTCATGCTTAAAACGTATATGAAAATATCTTTAATAACATCTGAATATCTGATGATGGTGTGTGCCTTTAATCCCAGCACTCAGGAGGCAGAGACTCGTGGACTTCTGTGAGTTTGAGGCCAGCCTGGTCTACAGAGCAATCTCCAGGACAGCCAGAGCTACACAGAGAAACCCTGTTTCCAAAAATCAAAATAAATAATAAACAAACAAATAAATAAAAATGAAATAAAACCTGAAAACCTGCTTCATATTGGATACTTCTGAAATTCCCTTCTTCATTGAAGCCTCAAATCCCACTTTGGTTTGAATCAAGGTCCCTGCTGGACTAAAGGAACTTCTCAGGCCATTGAGAGTGACAACATGAAGCTGTGTTTCTGCTCTATGCTAACAAAATAACAGAACCAAAATCAGGTAACCAGAAAGTGATTAGATTACATCTGAAGCTGTGGGCTGTTGTTGCCTCCCCAGAATCTCTTTCTATCCTTTTTTTTTTCTTCACACGCCTTTAATTCCAGGCTCGGGAGGCAGAGCCAGGAGGATCTTTGTGAGTTCGAGGCCAGCCTGGTCTACAGAGTGAGAACCAGGAAAAGGCACAAAGCTACACAGAGAAATCCTGTCTCAAGAAACTAATAATAATAATAATAATAATAATAATAATAATTTCTTTATTTCTGAGACAAGGTCTTACTATATAACCCTAGCAACCCTGGAACTTGCTATGTAGACCAGGCTGGCCTCGACACTCATGAAGACCTGTCTGACTCTGCCTCCCCAATGCTGGGATTGAAAGTGTGTACCACCACACCTGACTTTATTGCATTTTTATTTCTTTATCTCTTGTGTATGTGTGTGCAACCACACACATGCACACATACCATAGTACACATGTGGAAGTCAAGATGACTTTGGGGTGTCGGCTCTCTTTCCATCACATGGATCCCAGAGATTGAACTCAGGTCATCATGCATGACCCTAGCTATCTGCCTTTACCCACTGAGCTATCAAAAGTAAAAGGCCTACTCTTTTATTTTATTTTTATTAATAAAGGCTTATTTATTTTAGGTGTGTTTGTCTTCATGTATGTATGTGCACCACATATGGGCCTAGTGTCTAGGGAAGTCAGAGAGGGTGTTGGATACCCCCAAACTGGAGTTACAAATAGCTGTGAGCTGACATGTGGGTGCTGGGAACCAAACCTGGGTCCTCTGGAAGAGCAACAAGTACTCTTAACCACTGATCGAACACTCCAACACCAATCCCTGTTTTTGTTTTTGTTAGAGACAGGGTTTCTCTGTGTAGTTCTGGCTGTCTTGGAACTCACTCCATAGACCAAGCTGGCCTTGAAGTCAGAGATCCGCCTGCCTCTTCCTCCCAAGTGCTGGGGGTTTTTGTTTTTGAATAATTTATTTATTCTTATTTTATGTGCATTGGTGTTTTGCCTGCATGTATATCTGTGTGAGGATGTCAGATCTTGGAGTTACAGACAGTTGTGAGCTGCCATGTGGGTGCTGGGAATTGAACCTGGGCCCTCTGAAAAAACAGTCAGTGCTCCTAACCTCTGAGCCATCTCTCCAGTCCCCTGTTTTTGTTTTTTGTTTTTTTTTAAGATGGGGGTCTCACTGGAGAGATGGCTCACAGGTTAAGAGCACTGGCTGCTCTTCCAGAGGTCCTGAGTTCAATTCCCAGCAACCACAGGGTGGCTCACAACCATCTGTAATGAGATCTGGTGCCCTCTTCTGGCCTGCAGACATACATGCAGGCAGAACATGGTATACATAATAAACAAACAAACAAATAAATAAATAAATCTTTAAAATCCTCGGGCGGCAGCGCATGCCTTTAATCCCAGCACTCAGGAGGCAGAGGCAGGTGGATCTCTGTGAGTTCTGGGCCAGCCTGGTCTACAGAGCGAGATCCAGAACAGGCACCAAAACTACACAGGACGGGGTCTTTCATAGAGACATAGAGATCCATCTGCCTCTGCCCCCTGAGTGCTGAACTTCTGCCTCAGTTTCCCAAGCACCAGGCTGCTGCCCCAGGATTTCTCACAGGAAATTTTGTATGTACGATCCAGGAGATGACTAGCAAGTGCCTCGAAGCTTTCAAAGTCATCAATCGTTCAAACCAGTGTTACAGGTGCCCTGCGTGGGTGGTTCCCAGTGGCTCCGATGCTGAGCTGCCGGTGGTAGGCTCTGCCGGCATCAGTACCATTCAAGTCTGCTCAATTGAATTCCACCGCTTCCTCTTTAGCACAGTCCTGGCTTCGCCCCAGGGGTTAGGAGGGACAGTGTGGCTTTTAAGCTTCCTTTTCATCAGGGATGGTGAGAGTTCATCCACTGCCTTAATTGTCAGAGTGTCCAGGCAGAATCAGGGACATGTGGCTGGTCAGTGTCTCTCCCTGGTAGTTCCCGCGGCTGGTATTACTTTTCTCGTCTGAACTCGGCAGGGAAAGGCTGCCTGAGTCAGTAGAAGCGTCCACCCAGCAGTCGGGGGCCTGTGTGACAGCTCCAGTTCTCTCCCAGCAGTCTTAGCTGGGGCTTGGGCAAGACCTAGTGAAGGCACGATCTCAGCGACAGCAGCCTGGGTAGGAGGAGACTGGCATACAGAGTTCCCTGTGGGGTTCTGGGCAGAAATAAGAGAGAGAGTTTGCAGACACTGTGTGATTGGTAGGGCAGAGCGAGGAGGGGGTGAGGCCAAATGCCTCTCTTCTCCTGGGTTGTTAGTCGGAGAGCCTCCGGGAAAATGTCAGCCATCCCGATCTGATATAATTTCAAACCTCCCGCTGGGTAACTGAGCCATTTTCTGAGCACACGGTCAGCAGCAGATTTTTCTCAAGGTGAAAGCAATTAGGCCTTCATCCCCTGCTTCCCCAGCTGCTAGAAGAAAAGATGGAAGGCAAACAGTCTGGGCCTGCCAAGGTCAGCCAGGGTGCTTGGGCGGTTGCAGGAATTGGTCCGCCACCTGCTCACACCTCCTCTCAGGTTGCTGGTGTGCCTCAGGGCTGAGGCCGGGGAGGGCAAGGGCAGCTGTTTTTCCACTGGTCTCCAGAACAAGAAAAGGCAGCTCGCCCAGCCCCAGGCGGGAGAATTAGCAGGAATGCTGTGAGCCAGGCCCGGGCAGCACGCACAGGTGGGACACAGATGTTCTCTAGCCAGGAGAACACTCTGGAAGGTGAAGGAATTCACTCAGTCCTTCAGTTAATGTGCCACACTTTGTCGGGAGGTCCCGTGGTTCGGGGCAGCTAGGTGGGTGCAGAGGTGCAGGGAAGAGGGTGGCCGTGTGAAGGCCGTTTACAGGGGTTCTGAGAGACCCAAAGGAGAAGGGCAGGAAGCAGAAATCTTATCTGCCACAGAAGTGAGGCCAGGCCAGAGGGAGGGAAACACTTTGTTTTTTTGGGGGGAGGGGGTTCGAGACAAGGTTTCTCTGTGTCCTGGCTGTCCTGGAACTCTCTTTGTAGACCAGACTGGCCTTGAACCCACAGAGATCCACTTGCCTCTGCCTCCTGAGTGCTGGAATTAAAGGTGTGTGCCATAACCACCCGGTGGGAAACACTTTAAAGAGGATGAAAATCAGGAAGCTGAATGGAAAACAGACACCCCTCCAGAGTTGGGACAGCTACTGGTGCAGTTTTAGGTACCATAATATATCCAGGTATACATTTATATCTATGTGGTTTTCTTGGTGGTGGTGGTTTTGTTTTGTCTTGTTTGGTTTGGTTTTGTAGCCCTGGCTGGCTTAGAACTCACTGTGTACAGATAGACTAGCTTGGCCCTGAGCTCACAGAGTTTTCAGCCTCTGCCTCATGAGTGCTGGGATTGAAGACATGTGTCATCATGCTCAGCTGTATAGTCTCCTTTTTATTTATATTTTTAAAGTTAAATGTTTGTTGTTATGTGTGTGCAATACCCACAGAGTCCAGAAGGGCACTAGATCCTCTAGGACTGGAGTTACAGCTAGTTGTGAGCCACCCTGTAAGTGCAGGGAATTGAACCCAGGTCCTCTGGAAAAGCAACCAGTGCTCTTAATGGCTGAGCCAGCTCTCCAGTCCCTATACTCCTTTTTAAAAAGTGGGATTAAACTGGGCGGTGGTGGCGCATGCCTTTAATCCCAGCACTGGGGAGGCAGAGGCAGACGGATCTTTATGAGTTCCAGGCCAGCCTGGTCTACAGAGCGAGATCCAGGAAAGGCGCAAATCTACACAGAGAAACCCTGTCTTGAAAAACCAAAAAATAAAATAAAATTATAAATAAATAAATTAATTAAAAAAAATAAAAAGTGGGATTATAGGGGCTGGAGAGATGGCTCAGTGGTTAAGAGCACTTGTTGCTCTTGCAGAGGACCCAGGTTCAATTTCCAGCACCCATGTGGTGGTTTATAACCACCTGTAACTCCAGTTTCAGGGAATCCAATGTCCTCTTCTGACCTCTGTAGGGACCTAGCACAAATATACATGCAGGCAAAATATTAATACACATAAAATAAAATGTGAATTTAGCCATGTGATTATAGCATGGCAGTAAAAACATGTAATCCCATTACTGAAGAGTCAGAAGAATGGGGCTGGAGAGATGGCTCAGTGGTTAAGAGCACTTCCAGAGGACCCGGTTCAATTCCCAGCACCCACACGGCAGCTCACAATTGTCTGTAACTCCAGTTCCAGGGGACCCAACACCCTCATACAGAGGCAAAACACCAATGAACATAAAGAGTCAGGAGGATTTCTGAGAGTTCTAGAGTCTCAAGACCGAGACTTTGTCTTAAAAGTAAGTAAGCCACGGGGTTGACAAGATGGCTCAAAAAGTAAAGGCTTGTTGTCCTGCAAGCCTGAGGCCCTGAGTTCTGTCCCTGGGTACCACAGGAAAGCAGAAGGAGAGAACCGACTTCACAGTGTTGTCCTCCATCCCATCCCCACTAACATTAATAATTAATGATTAATAAATAAGCAATGCATGGCACCTACTTGCAATCCAAGAAATAGAGAGATGCAGACATGAGAATCAGGAATTCAAAGACAGCCTACAATAGGTAAAGGGCACTGCTTGGTGGCGCTGGTTACTGGCAGAAAAGGTCACGGTCATGACAGAACCCACTATTAGTTTTTAGAGCTTTATTAGGAGGGAAAATGGTGGGGGGAGGGAAAGAGAGGAGAGCCCAGGCCTGGTGGGAGAGGGAAGCGGGGAGCAGAGAAGAGAGAGGGTGGGGGGCCACATCTGGCTTTTTAAGGCACAGATTGCATGACCACATAGTCACCAGTGTCCCCTGATGACATAAGACGCAAGACCCGAGCTGAACATGTACAGGATCCTCACAGCCTGGGCTACACATGACCCAGTCTCAAAAATAATAGTACCTTTGTTCTCTTTGTGTGTGTGTGCGTGTGCGCACACTCTCACACTTGCTGCATGCACATGAGTGCATCCACAGCATTTAGAAGCCAAAACAGACTGCCAGGTGTCTTCTATTGCTCTCTGCTGTCTGCCCTGTTGCTGTGAGGCAGGATCTCTCATTGAGACTGGAAGCTCAATAGCAGGCTGGCCAGTGAGCTCTTGGAATCTGCCTATCTTTGTCCCTCAGTGCTGGAAACCAAGTCTGACTTTTTTTTTTTTTTTTTTTTTTCGAGACAGGGTTTCTCTGTGTAGCTTTGCGCCTTTCCTGGAACTCACTTGGTAGCCCAGGCTGGCCTCGAACTCACAGAGATCCACCTGCCTCTGCCCCCTGAGTGCTGGGATTAAAGGCGTGCACCTCCACCGCCCGGCCAAGTCTGGCTTTTTATGTGCGTGCTAGGGATTCACACTCAGGTCCTCATGCTTGCAGAGCAAACATTCTTGCCCAACCAAGCCATCTCCCCAGTCCAAATAGACACATATTTATTTATTTATTTAAATTCATTTTTATTTTATGTGCATTGCCGTTTTGTCATTGGTGTCGGGTCCCCTGGAACTGGAGTTGTAGACAGTTGTGAGCTGCCATGTGGGTGCTGGGAATTGAACTCAGGACCTCTGGAAGAGCAGTTACTGCTCTTAACCCAGGAGCCATCTCTCCAGTCCTTGATACATATTTTTAAAGGAAGAGTAGTTTGGAGTACCTGGCAAAGCGAGGGCAGCAGACTGGGCAGTAATAGAGGACTGTCTCCAGCCAACAGAATGTCTTTTAAAGGGATTGTATGATGCACCCAGTCAGCCCCCCAATTGCTCCCCGCTCCTGTCTTCACAATCTAGCCGATGTCTTTTACACAGCAATTGGAGCATTTCCGCCTTCTTGTTGAAGGTCGCAAGATAGATGGAAGTGATTTTTTTTTTTTTTTTAAGGTGAAACCTGAAGGGTGAGGGAGATTAGTCAGACAAAAAGGTGGTCCTCTGAAGAACCGAGCCTGGGAGAGAAGCAACAACAGCGACCCCACTGACTGTCGGAGCCTCCAGCCTCCCCTCCGGCTTCAGCCCCTCCCCCTCTCCCATTGCCAATTTTTCCCACTCGAATTTGCAGGCCTTGCAGCCCTCTTTGTCTTGCTCTAGCCCTGGGGAGCTTCATTCTTTATGCCAAAGCAACTTATTAAGTGTTTTCCTAAACAAAGCGCCATCTACCCGGAGAAAAATGATGCCACTCCCAGAACAGACAAAAGCAGCTGCAGGCGGTTGTGGTTTTAAATGGCAATTAAAAAAAAAAAATCTGTTGCACGAATAAAGCACCTGGCAGTTCCTAAGGGCTGGTTGTTTGTCTCCATGATTATTTTCCGTGGGTTTCTGGCTGCGCTGGCTGCTGTAAAGATCCTGCCCCCCTCTTGAGGAATCCATACTTCCTTTCAAGCGTCACTCAAGACTGTAACCCCAGCACTCTGGAGGGAGGTGGCAGGATGGTGGAGACTTTGAACTGAGTTACCTAGTGAAACCTTGTTTCCAACAACCAAGGGCTGAGAATGGGGCTCAGTGGTAGAGCACCAGGCCGATGGGCCAGTGAGCCCTCAGGATCTGCCTTTCCATGTCCCCTAACTGGGGTGGCAGGCCTGTGCAGCCAAGTAAGACTCTGAGCTCAATCCATAGCCTTGCAAACAAACAAAAGCCTGTTTACTTTGCGGTACAGGGGATCCACCTCGGGCCTCGCATGTGCTACAGGCTCTGCTGTTGACCTGCAGCTCTGGCTCCTGCCTCTTTTTTTTTTTTTTTTTTTGGCTGCTTTCAAAATGATGAGGGATAGTCAGAGTGGTGGCGCACCCCTTTAATCCCAGTACTTGGGAGGCAGTGGCAGGTGGATCTCTGTGAGTTCAAGGCCATCCTGGTCTACAGAGCAAGATCCAGGACAGTCAGGGCTACACAGAGAAAGTCTGTCTGGAAAAAAACAAAAAGCAGCAAAACAAAACAAGATGAGAGGCTGGAGAGAAGGCTCAGCAGTTGAGAGCACAGCACGTGCTGCTCTTCCAGAGGTCTGGCGTTTTATTCTCAGCACCCACACTGGTGTAGCGAGAACTGTTAAAAGGTCTTATCAATAAAATCAAACCTGAGGCCAGGTACTGGGGTCAACGCTGGAAGATCAGAGAAGCAGAACAAGCCACAGCTTCCTCACCTTGCCAATTCCTCAGGTGATCCCATTTCCTCAGTCCGGAAGCCTCTGTGTCCTCATCTGAATGGATCTCAGCTGAACTGCTTCTCAAAAGCCCGAAAGCTTAACCAGCCCTAGTTCCTGGTCGTCACACCTTATATGCCTTTCTGCTTTCTGCCATCACTTTCTGGGATTAAAGGCGAGAGTCACCATGCCTAGCAGTTTCCAGTATGGCCTTGAACTCACAGAAATCAAGGTGTATCTCTGCCTTGGGAATGCTAGGATTAAAGGCGTGTGTGCCACCATTTTCTGGCCTCTATATCTAGTGGCTGTTCTGTTCTCTGATCCCAGATAAGTTTATTAGGTTGTACAATATTTTGGGGAACACAATACCACCACACACTGGGTCCTTTACTACCCACCTGTAACTCCAGCTCCAGGGAATCTAACACCCTCTTCTCACCTCTGAGGTTACCCGTACACATGTGTCATACACTTACACGTACACATACTTTAAAAAAAATATTTATTTATTTATTTATTATGTATACAGTGTTCTGCCTGCATGTATGACTGCAGGCCAGAAGAGGGCACCAGATCTCATTACAGATGGTTGTGAGCCAACATGTGGGTGCTGGGAATTGAACTCAGGACCTCTGGAAGAGCAGTCAGTGCTCTTAACCTCTGAGCCATCTCTCCAGCCCCGTACACATACTTTTTTAAGTCTTGAAAAAAAAGTACAGCGATGATGTCTTGGCTTTGTGTCCCTGGCTCTCTCAGCACAAGGCCTGGCATAGAGCAGACACCTTGAGAGTATGTTGACATGGGCATCCCTGCTGTTCTCAGGTCATAGGTGGCTCACAGGTGCTGTGGGCCTGCTCTGATCTGAGCCCCTAGGTGAAGACTTCAGACAGCAGAGGGAAAATTAAAGAGAGCCCCTGGTCTTGGGTTCTTCATCATCAAGCTGGATTTCACTCAGGAACCGGTCATATCAAGGTATAGTACATAGAATACCCACAGTCCCTAGCTCTGCATTGTCTTTGAGGGGAAGGGAATACACAGATACAAAATAGATACATTAATATACACTTGGAAAAAATGATTATTCCATGTTGTGTGTATGCATGACATGTGTGGGTGTGTGCCATGGCCCACATGTGGGGGTCAGAGGACAACTTTGTGATGTTGGTTCTCTCCTTTCACCTTCGAAGGGGCCACTGAGGTTACTGAGGTGTAAACATGTGTGAAAGTCTGTCTAGTTGTTCATTTCAGATGTGTGCACCCACATGTACACAGGCTTGTACTTCAAGTGCCTTTAACCACCTTGAGGGCTCAAGTATGTTTCTGTGGTAGTGCTAATGGTAAAACTCAGGGCCTTACCCATGCTAGGCAAGCCCTGAACCACAGCTATACTCCCAGCTATATGCATTTTTTTGTTTTTTATTTTTTAAACTTATTTATTTTTATCTTATGTGGATTGGTATTCAGGTGTCAGGTCCCCTGAACTGGAGTTACAGACAAGTGTGAGCTGCCATGTGGATACTGGGAGTTGAACCTGGCTCCTCTGGAAAAGTGGAAAAAACTGCCGAGCCATCTCTCCAGTCAAAAAAAACCCCACAAAAACAAACACACACACACACACACACACACACACACACACACACACATACACACACACACACACAAACCCAAGGGCTGGAGAGGTGGCTCAGAGGTTAAGAGCACTGACTACCCTTCCAGAGGTCCTGAGTTCAATTCCCAGCACCCACATGTTGGCTCACAACCACAACCATCTGCAATGAGATCTGGTGCCATCTTCTGGCCTGCAGACATACAGGCAGACAGAACACTGTTTACATTAATAAATAAATAAATCTTTAAAAAATTAAAAAAAAAAAAACCAAAAAAACTTTGTTTCTTGAAACAAGATTTTTCTGGGCAATGCAGGTTAGTCTTTTTTTTTTTTTTTTTTTTTTTTTTTTCTTTGTTTGTTTTGTGATAGTGCAGGTCTTCCAAGGTAAACGTGCTAATCTATACTTTATGTATAGTATATAAGCTATACTAATGTATTGTATGGGAGTCCATATCTTTACCTTTTAATTTCAGTCCTTTTGCCTTTTGATGTCAATCCTTTAAATTCTGGCTACAGACTCTGAGAGTGCTGGGATTACAGATGTGAGCCATCATGCCCAGCTCCGGACATACTTTAAAAAAAAAATTATTTATTTAATGTACATTGGGGTTTTGCCTGCATGTATGTCTGCATGAGGCTGTCAGATCCCCAGGAACTGGAGGTACAGAAAGTTGTGAACTGCCATGCAGATGCTGAGAATTGAACCTGGGTCCTTTGGAAGAGCAGCCAATGCTAACCACTGAGCCGTCTCTCCAGCCCCTAGACATGCTTTTTGAAGAGCTTGTTCACACCCTTTCACCCAAGGCTACCTCTTCTCCACTCAAGGACCACTTAGGGTTCACTATTGGTCATCTCTGTCCAGAGACTGTAATCTTAAACTCCACACCCATATAACCCATTCTCTGGTAGCTCCAGAAAGATCACTCCTCACCTTTCAAAATCAACATTCCAAGCCAAAATCCCCCATCTCTTTTCAGCTCCAAATCCATCTTCCCTCCCTTTTGTTAGGGACACTTCACGGTGCCGGGCGTGTATTCCTTCATCTTCATTCTCAATGCCGCTTGTCAGGGTTCAGCCCACAATCCCACACACTTAAGAAATGTGCCTGCCCTGTTTTTCACCCCTACCTCTCTCCTAGCCCTAGATGTCTCCTCCTGGGGTCTCAGCTGCTTCCTGGGGGTTAGCTGTTCCCTATGCTGTCTCCCCATCGTTTCATCCATCACTGCGGGTTGTAATTACCAGGGTCACTGCCTGAATCTCTGGATCAGACAGCCGCCATTTTGCCTAGTCGGCATCACTCCCGTCTCCTTGGCATTTCAGTTTTCTAGGGAACCACCTTCTCACTCTTTGGGGGTGGTGCAGCAGTGTGCACATGACCCAATCCTGGCTGGTCAGTGCATCCCATCTTTAGCCTCATTACGGGGTCAGTGTTCAGACCCAGGTGGCTGATCAGAACCAGTCTTGGAGTTTTGCTGGAACAAATGGCAAAGAAGCATCCCTCCACCCTCTAGGGAGTTACTGACAGGCTATGAAGAACTAGAGAGGGGCTCAGAGAGGGAGCCCTGGGCCCTGGCCACCGTACAGTCTATGTTCTTTTGATGGGGTGTTAGAGATTGAATCCAGGACCTCTGTCTTGCTCAGCACAGGCTCCAGTACTGAGCTGCAATCCTAATTTCCACACAGTTCAAGAGAGGGGTTGGTCTTCCACACTACAGAGCATACAGATTCCATAATAAAAAGACAAGGCTGGGCATGGTGGCTTTCTGCTGCCCTTTTACATTTCTCTTTCCTTTTTTTTCTTTTGTTTTGTTTTTCAAGACAAGGTTTCTGTGTAGTTTTGGTGCCTTTCCTGGTGGAACTCACTCTGTAGCCCAGGCTGGCCTCGAACTCACAGAGATCCGCCTGCCTCTGCCTCCCCGAGTGCTGGGATTAAAGGCATGTGCCACCACCGCCCAACTCTCTTTCCTTTTTTTTTTTTTAAGATTTACTTATTTATTATGTATACAGTGTTCTGCCTGCATGTATCCCTGCAGGCCAGAAGAGGGCACCAGATCTCATTACAGATGGTTGTGAGCCACCATGTGGGTGCTGGGAATTGAACTCAGGACCTCTGGAAGAGCAGCCAGTGCTCTTAACCTCTGAGCCATCTCTCCAATCCTCCTTTACATTTCTAATGCTACCTTCAATTCCTGATTATCTTCACTTGGCTTTGTTGTCAAACTCCAGAGTAGCAGCTGTTAAAAGCACATGTCTTAGAGGCTGACCTAAGATGGAACCATAGTGCCACCACTTAACGGCTCTACAGCATAGAACAAATGACTTAAGTTTCTGTGTCTCGGGAGATGACAATACTATCCACTGTTTCGAGAATTAAGTGCCCTGGTTAATGCAAAAAGACTTGTTGATACTGGGGTTAGGGCTGTCACATGGAACATTTAACAAAGGAAGCAAAGACTTGGCCAGGAGCTTTGTTTGAAGTGGGGAATGCAACCAGTTAATAGTCTGAGCATCTTACCAGAAACTTCCAGTGAGTTCTTTTGGTTTCTGCATTTTTGTTGCTCATGTATTCTTAATCTCATGCTGATATCACTAATGGGATCCTTTTTCAAGTGTTTGGCATCTCTCTGGGGCTCCACAATGGCCACCAAATGAGTTTTAACTACAAAAGGATGATGGTGGTGTTTGCTGCAAAAACCTGACTGGGAGCATTGTTGACAACACACAAGGTACTTTGTGTGGGAAATTGGCCTCACAGTGATGCCAGTGTGTGTGTAACCACATTACAGAGTCCATTCAGAAACTCCTCCAGCCACTACATTACTGTGGGGTGGCACATGCCCAGTCACAGTGAAACACTGTTGGTCCAAAAACACAGACTTGGGCTCTGTCAGATGCGGGTTTGGGTCCCATCTCTGCCTTTCGATTGCTCGTGTGAACTTAAGTAAGGCATTCTTTTGAAACTCATTTTCTCTCTCCTAGAGATGAATAAAGGAGTGGCCCCCAGAGTTACCTCAATTCACAGTGTGATAGTGTGTGTGTTTGGGGTGCCAGTCCCAGCATATCCTGTGCATTGATAACATCTACTTCACAAAGGTCCTATGAGGATTGAGATGGCTCCCTTATGGAAACTAGCTCAGATGGGCAGCTGGAGTGTGCTCAGTAAATACTTGCTGCTATCATTAGGTGTTTTGCATGCAGAAGTACTTCTGTTTGATAATGAGGCAGGCCTTCAGGGGAGATGCCAAGGTCTAACTAAGCTGGATCTGGAAGGTGAGGAGGAGGTATAGTGTGGGTGCGTGGGTGCGTGCGTGCCTGTGTGTGTGTGTGTGTGTGTGTGTGTGTGTGTGTGTGTGTGTGTGTGTTCAGTCCCTAGCACTGAAAGGGAAGGGAGGAAGAAGGAAGGATGTTGCCATTGAGGGGTCTGAGGGTCATTCTCTTAGTGATGTCAGAACTCACTTAAGCAGCAAGGAGGAGAAGTTTTCGGGGAGAAAGAAAGGACAAGTGTCTGTGTGACCAAATGGGACTGTTGGACACAGCTCAGCCCTGTCCTCACAGCACCACTGGGCCCCTGCCAGCAGTGGGGAACCCCAGGAGCTTCTCTGGCTTGCTGCAGAAGGAAGCAGACATCTCCTGTGGAGAGAAAGAAGTCATAAAGCTGCTGTCCGCTGTCTAGTAGCTCTGGCAAGTGAGGTCACTCTGGCCTGAGGGCAGATTTCTGCTGGGGGTGGGGTGGGGTGTGTGTGTGTCTTGGGGCTAGTAGAACAATGAATGGCCTGAAGGTAGCACAGAGTTCTCTGGCCAAGGAGGAAATGGGGCTGGTGACCTCCTCATTCCTGCAAAGTCAGCAAGACTGGTTAAGTGGCTTCCTAGTGAAATGACCGAGCAGACGCCATTGCAGGCTGTCAGTCTCCTCTCAGACATCAGGCCTCAGTTTCAGTTTCCTGGGACTTGAGCAGCAGTTTCTGGGAGGGCTGTGAACAAAAGGCACAGTCTTTGCAGTAGCTCCCTTTCTGCACGTACTCTGACTGCTCAAGGTTCAGCCAGTTGTTTACTGTCTGGGACCCCTCACCAACTTAGGGCTACGTGCATGCATCAGTGCCAAGGTGCGAGGCCTGCCAGTCTCCACGGCAGCTCAAGGACAAAGCCTGGGCCACTGAGTCAGCCCCCACAGTCAGTACATGCTAGGCCAGCCAACCCCCATGGCAGCTCAAGGACAGAGCCTGGGACTCGTCCAGGCCTGCCCCAAAGTGATAACTGTCACCCCCAACCAGTAAATGCAAAGGTTACACACTCTCACCCAATCCTATGATGCAAAGGCTTGTACCACCCTGCTTGTGGGTTTTCCCTTTAAAAACCCCTCACCCTGGGAGCTCAGGGCCATCCTCCTCCACCCGCTGTGTTGAGTGTTGGACACAGACAAAGCCTGGGCTTGCTTGTTATCAATAAACCCCTGTGTGTTTTGCATTGGTATGGGTTCTGTGGTGGTCTTGCTTGGGGGTCTCACAACACGGGCACAACACTAGATACTCAGAATCTAGACTATGTCCTTCAACGGGGTCATCTCTAAAGACCGTGGGGCACTATACCACCTCCAGAACCCTGGTCTGAAGTGAGTTGTGGTGGCTCACACCTGTCATCCCAGCGTGAGGTGAAGCAGGAGTGCACAAGATCGAGTTCAGTCTGGCCAACCTGCTGAGTGCCAGGCCAACCAGGGAAACAAAGTCAACACCCTAAAACTCAGGCCTGGGGTTGGCAATGCGGCTCTGTGGTAGAGGGCTTAACATGCCCTGGCCTCAATCCCCAGCACAACAAAAATTTAAAGCTAAACATTTGGCTGGGCTGTGGTGGAGCACGCCTTTAATCCCAGCACTGGGGAGGCAGAGGCAGGCGGATCTCTGTGAGTTCGAGGCCACCCTGGGCTACCAAATGAGTTCCAGGAAAGGCGCAAAGCTACACAGAGAAACCCTGTCTCGAAAAACAAAACAAAACAAAACAAACCTTAGCATTTGTTGTGAGGTTCCAAATGACCAGCATGTAGGGTGTGAGAGGGAACCAGGGCAGCTGTCCCCTTTCTGTGTAAGCTAGCCATCTGCTGTGCACTCCTCCGGATCCACACTTCGCTCTTCTCGGCCCTGGCCTGTGTCTGATTGGGTCTGTACTCATCTTCAACAGGCCCTTTGCCTTCTGGCTTCTGGTTGTGCTCAGCCAAGGAGATGGGAGTATGAGGCAGGGGGGGGGGAGTGTGAGGCGGGGGGAGTGTGAGGCGGGGGGGGGGGGGGGGGGGGGGGAGTGTGAGGCGGGGGGAGTGTGAGGCGGGGGGGGGGAGTGTGAGGCGAGGGAGTGTGAGGCGGGGGGAGTGTGAGGCGGGGGCAGGGGGGGCTTCCTGTTCATTTCTCTTCCTTCTCAGGTTGGCATGAGCCTTGATTGACAGTCCCTCTGCTTCTGGGATCGGGTAACAATTTCCCCTGTCCCCTCAGGCTTTGGGGTAGTGACAATCCCTCAGCTGTTACTAGCTTCAAGTCCCTCTCCACACCATCCTTTGTGAGTTCCCCTACACCCACCCACACTGTTGTGAATAAACTCTCTTGAAATTATTCTAATTTGAGCGTTCCATCTGTTTTCAGTTGGGACCCTGACTGATACATTTGCCAAATATGATTCTTTTCGTTGTTAGTGGGGGAGAGGGAAAGGGGAAGGGAGAGAGAAATATATATATATATATATATATATATATATATATATATATATATATATATATATATATATATATATGCCTCGTGTACCTGAAACTTGAGGCATTAACTTTAGACAAGTCTAGCCAAGAGTTTAGGCTTGAGTTTAGAAACAGGCTTGTAGCCGAGAGGTGGTGGCTCATGCCTTTAATCCCAGCACTGGGGAGGCAGAGGCAGCGGATCTCTGTGAGTTCGAGGCCAGCCTGGGCTACCAAGTGAGTTCCAGGAAGGCGCAAAGCTACACAGGGAAACCCTGTCTCGAAAAACCAAAAAAAAAAAAAAAAAAAAAAAAAGAAAGAAACAGGCTTGTAGGCCACAGAGCATCCATCCTTTGGCTCTGGTCTCCTGATTCATTTTGTGATTTCCCAGTGGCACAGGTCTGACATTTTAGCATCTTGGAAGTCTGAGGCAGGGGCATTGCAAGATCAAGATCAGCCTAGGCAACTGAGTAAGAATCTTGTCTCAAAATGAAAATGTAAAAAGAAAGCCAATGGGTGGTGTCACATGCCTTTAATCCCAGCACTCAGGAGGCAGAGGCAGACAGATCTCTATGAGTTCAAGGCCAGCCTGGTCTACAGAGTGAGTTTCAAGACAGCCAGGGCTATACAGAAAAACCCTGTCTCAAAAAACAAAAAAAAAAAAAACGGCTGGAGAGATGGCTCAGAGGTTAAGAGCACTGACTGCTCTTTCAGAGGACCTGAGTTCAATTCCCAGCAACCACATGGTGGCTCACAACCATCTGTTATAAGGTCTGGTCATACATGCTGTATACATAATATATAAATAAATCTTTTTAAAAAAAAGAAAGAAAAAAAAAAAGAAAAAAAAAAACCAAAACCAACCAACCAAACAACAACAACAACAACAAAAAGAGCACTTGTTGCTCTTCCAAAGGACCTGGGTTTGGTTCTGAACACCTACATTGTGGCTTACTACTATCTGTAACTCCAGTTCCAGGAGGTCTGACGCCCTCTTCTGGCCACTGTGGGCATTAGGCAACATGTGGTACACAAACATGCATGCAGTCAAAACACCTATACACACATAAATAAATAAAATTTAAAAAACAAAATGAACAAAAAAGTTGCATAAATCTTTACCAAAAATCCATGTATTATCTTAATGACTTCTATGCATATTGATCTCTTAGCTTTATTTATTTTATTAATTTGTCTTTATTTTTGTGTTTGTGTGTTTGTGTACATGTATGTTTGCATGCCTCTGTGTACACCTGTGGGAACCAGAGGTCTTTGCTGGGTGCCATCCTCTGTCACTCTCCACTCCCTCCTTTTTTTTGAGGAAAGGTTTTACTAGTGGCCTTGGCTAGCTTGCAGCTTGCTGTGTAGACTAAGTTAGCTTTGAATTCAGAGCTCCATTTGCCTCTGCCTCCAGAAAGAGTCAAGGCATGTGCCACCCCACTAGACTCCACCTTATTTTTTGAGACAGGGCCTCTCACTTAGTCTGGAGTTCACTGATCAGCCAGACTGTCCAGTGAGCCTGCAGATCTTCCTGTCCTCACGCCTCAGTGCTGGCATTACAAGTGAGCACTGCCAAGCCCAGACAGCTACATGGGTGCTGGGGATCTGAACTCAGGCCCTACTATCTACTGAGCCTCCTCTCTAGCCCTTGACCTGTTTTATCTATTTTTTAAAATAATTTACTTAACTTTATTTTATGTGCATAGGTGTGAGAGTATCAGATCCCCTGGAAGTGGAGCTACAGACAGTTGTAAGCTGCCATGTGGGTGCTGGGAATTGAACCCAGGTCCTCTGGAAGAGGAGCCAGTGCTCTTAACCACTGAGCCATCTCTCCAGCCCCTACACTGTTTTATTTTTGAGGCAGGGCCTCATTCTGTAGCCCATGCTGGCCTGATATTCATTTGGGCAGCCTATGCTGACCTAATACTCCCAGACATTCTCCTGCTCCAGCCTCACTGCAGGCATAAATCTCCACACCTGGATTCCGGCTTCTCCTTTTTATTTCTATTTATTTATTTATTTATTTATTTAGGTTCTTCAAGACAGTTTCACTGCGTAGCCCGAGCTGTCCTGGAACTCTGTAGACCAGGCTTGAACCCAATAAAGACCTGCCTGCCTCTGCCTCCTGAGTGCTGAGATTAAAGGTGTGCGCCACCACCGCCCAGTTTATTTTTCAATTAATATTAACAACACATCAGGAAGGTTGCTCCACAGCAGCAAATGCAGGCCTAACTTGTGCTTTCTTTTTTTTTTTTTTTTTAAGGTTTTTGTTTGTCTTAGTTAGGGTAACTGTTGCTGTGATGAGACACCATCATCAAAAGTAACTTGGAGAGTAAAGGGCTTATTTCACAACTCCATGTAACAGTTTGTGGTAGTTTGAAAAAAAAAATGACCCCCAAAAGGAGTGGTATTATTAGGAGGTGTGGCCTTGTTGGAGGAAGTAGGTCTCTTTTCCTCAAGCTTTGCTCAGTGTGATACTCAGACCACTTCCTGTTGCGTACAGGTCAAGATGTAGGAATCTCAACTCCTTCTCCAGCACCATGCCTGCCTGCACGCCACTATATCATACCATGATGATAATGGACTAAACCTCTGAAAATGTAAGCAAGCCACCCCAATTAAATGGTTTTCCTTTCTAAGAGTTGCTGTGGTCATGGTGTCTCTTCACAGCAATAGAGACCCTAATTAAGACACAGTTCATCATTAAAAGCAGCCATAGTAGGAACTCAAGCAGGGTGGGAACTCGGAGGCAGGAGCTGACGCAGAGGCCATGAAGGAATGCAGCTTCCTGGTTTGCTCCTCATTGTAGCCAGAAGGTTTCTCTGGTCCCACCTGCCCCCACTGTCCTGCAGCCGCTTAAAAACTAATCATTCAGAGGCTTATATAAATGATCAATTATATAGCCTATGGCAGGCTTCTTGCTAGCTAGCTCTTATAACTTAACCCCTTTCTATTAATCTATAAGTTGCCATGTGTCCATGGCATTACCGGTCTGTGGGCATCTTGCTGCTCCTTCCATGGTGGCCACTGGCATCTCTTCTGTCTCTCCCTTTCTTCTTCCTGTCCCTGTCTTGGATTTCCTGCCTGGCTATAACCTGACTCGCCATAGACCAGAGCAGCTTCTTTATTAACCAATCATAGCAACACATATTCTCACCATACAGAAGGACATCCCACAGCACCTCATGGCTTACTTAACCTTCTCTCCTCTCTCTCTCTCCCTCTCCTCTCTCTCTCCCTCTCCTCTCTCTCTCCCTCTCCTCTCTCTCTCCCTCTCCTCTCTCTCTCCTCTCTCTCTCTCTAAGATTTAGATTTATTTATTTATTATGTATACAGTGTTCTGCTTGCATGTACGCCTGCAGGCCAGAAGAAGGCACCAGATCTCATTACAGATGGTTGTGAGCCACCATGTGGGTGCTGGGAATTGAACTCAGGACCTCTGGAAGAGCAGCCAGTGCTCTTAACCTCTGAGCTATCTCTCTAGCCCCAGCCTGCTCTCTTATAGAACCCACCAGCCTAGGGATGGCCCCACTTGCAATGGGCTTGGCCGTCCTAATTAAGAAGAAAATGCCCCATAGACTTTCCTACAACCTAGTCTTATGGAGGCATTTTCTCAGTTGGGGTTCCCTCCTCTTAGATGAGTCTAGCCTGTGTCAAGTTAACATAAAATTAGCCAACACAATTGATCCCTTGTCAATTTGACATACAACACGCTGTGGTGTCTGGTCAGCTGGAGCTGAAGAGTCAGCTGTGATTAACAAGAGACCGGAACCATTAAGGTGAAACCTTTGTTTTGCTGAGACAATGGATACTGGCCAGCTGGGGCTGAAGAATCAGCCGTGAATAAGAGGCCAGCAGCGTTGAGGTAAATTCTTCTGGGAAGCTTTTCCTCAGAGTCAGCACATGCAAACCATGTTTAGAGGTGGCAAGGTTGTATTTTGTGCTAGCAACCAAACGTGGTGAGGTGTAAGCATTTCCCAGGTGGTTTTGGTTTTGAGGGCATGAAAGGGTCATGAAGAGCAGCTGAGGCTTGGCATTGTGAGAGGTCACAAGAGGCCATTGGTGAAGGTTCAGCCTCAGTAACAGTGGAAGCCCTAAGATTGAAGGGGTTGTGGAGAAAAGTTGAGGCTTGGCACCACGAAGAGAGCCTAATGGTAAAAGGGCAGCCCAATTGCAGCAGAAGACCCCAGCACCTTGGAGATGCCAGTCCCATGAGATGATAATCAAGGACAGCAGCTGGGCGGCGGTGGCGCACGCCTCTAATCCCAGCACTGGGGAGGCAGAGGCAGGTGGATCTCTGTGAGTTCGAGGTCAGCCTGGTCTACAGAGTGAGATCCAGGACAGCCAGGGCTACACAGAGAAGCCCTGTCTCAAAAAACCAAAACAACAACAGAACAGCAGAGCAGTGGAGAGGAGCCATCTGGAGCCTAGAGACAAATTGGGTGTGCTGCAGAGGGGAGAGTTACCCCTGCCCCTTGGAGGAGCCCGGAAGATCGCGAGTGAATCCCAGATGTTGGATGCTGAATTATTTACAGTGCTGGAGTGTAGTTTTGCTTTGTTCAGATTGGGACTGTGCTGGAGTGTAGTTTTCCCTCACGCTCTTTTTTTTTTTTTTTTTTTTTTTTTTTTGTATTTTGGAGCGAAATCCACGACAGGTACCAAAACTACACAGAGAAACCTTGTGGGGGGTTCAGGGGGGGAAGAAAGAAACTATTTAACTTCTTTATTTTATAGGTGCCTACAGTTGAGAGACTTTGAATTTTTAAAAGAAATTTGGGGCTTTAAAAGAGACTTTGGATTTTGATAGAAACTGAATTTTTTTTTTTTTTTTTTTGAGCTGAGGATCGAACCCAGGGCCTTGTGCTTACTAGGCAAGCGCTCTACCACTGAGCTAAATCCCCAACCGAAACTGAACTTTTAAAGTGTTTAAATTGCTAAGGACTATAGGATTTTAAAGTTTGCAATATGTTTTATATTTGTGATGTTTATTAATCTGAGATCTTGGGGATGAACCACAAAAGGAAAGATTATGTCTTACAAAGTATCGTGTGTCACAGTTGGGCATGGATTAAAGGTGTATGACACCATGCCAGCTGTGACATACAGTACTGGGAGTTCTACATCCTGATCCACAGGCGGAGAGAGAAACCCTGGATTTAGCTCACGCTTTGGAGACCTCCGAGACCACCCCAGTGCCACACTTCCTCCACAAGAACACACCTCCTAATCCTTCTAATCCTCTCAGGGAGGGCCACTCCCTGGGGGCTAGACGTTGAAATAGAAGAGCCCAGGATGGCCATGCTTATTCAAACTACCACAATTTGAATATCGGGACTTTAACCCCAGCCCTCAGGAGGCAGAGGCAGATGGCTCTGAGAGTTTGAGGCCAGCCTGGTCTACATAGAGAGGATAGCTCTGGCTCCAGGAAAGCCAGAGCTATGTAATAGAGAGACCCTGTCTCAAAAAACAAACAACAACAACAACAAAAATTTCTTTCTTTCTTTTTTTTTTTGTGTGTAAGTGCTTTGTTATACTATGTGTATACCTGGTGGCTGTAAAGGCCAGAAGAGGTCATCGGATCCCCTGGAGCTGGAATTATGGATGATCCTGAGCTATACCATGTGGGTGTGGGGATTGAACCCAGGTCCTTTGGAAAAGTAGCCAGTGCTCTTAACCACTGAAGCAACTCTCCAGGGTAAAGCTTTTATGATTAGGATGACTGTTTCTTTTCCTTGCTACCAGCTTGCTACTGTTCCTACCCCAGTCCTGACTACCAGTCCTCTATCGGACAGAAAAGCAGCCCATTTTTTTGCCCTAACGGTTGTAAAAGAGCATCGGGGAACCTCTGCCTTGGAGCAGATAGTATAGTTCACATGAGCTTGCAGCCTAGATCAGCCAAGATCATGAAGTGATCTTGGGGGCCGCCGGGTCCTGAACTCCCGGCATCAAGCACCCAGGCTGCAGTGGTAACCAGAACAAATCAGCCTTGGGGATGACCTTGGCTGTTGTGAAAGACCAAGTTGTTTAGCTAGAAAAGACAGTGACCTGTTATTCCCACTAGAGGGCACTAGTGAGCCGTCTAGCGGTTCCGCCAGGCTCCAGAAAGCGCCTCTTCCCTGTAAAAAAGAGGCTCCTGCCTGAGCAGCCTCCCAGAAGACTAGGCAACCGGCAAACCCTCTTATTCCAGAAGGGTTTACCTTCTGGAATGTGTTAGAGGAAATCTCGCTGAACGTGATCTGAGGACAATATCGGAGAGAGCAAACTCGAGGGGTATTGTCTCCGAGAAAATACCTTAGTGGTATTTTTCGTGTATATTATAGAAATTTCTAATGATGTGTGAAAATACATAGAAGGAAAGAAAGATGACCTGATGTCCTGTGACCTGAGACGTGCACTAGCCATGGATTTGGTAATATTTTTGAAACCTGCTTTTCCACTTAAAGAATGCTGTGGGTATCTATCCTTGTCAATAAATATTTTTAGCGTTAGAAGCCTCAGGCCAGGTGCTTATATAAATGCTTCATTTTTTTTTTCCTACTCAAATAACCCCACAGGCAGAGAAGGTGAATGCTTTGCCAGGCAGGTGGTCTGTGAGGCTGTGTGGGGCTGGAATGTAAACGGAACAGGAGGAAGTTGTTCGGTATGTTAGATTTTTACCTTAAAATTTTCAGATTAACTTTGTGTTATACAAAATGACATCTTAAATTCTATTCCATGCTTGTTTTTATTTAAAAATATTGTGGCTTGAGCTGGCAAGATGGCTCAGGCTGTATCTGACCTAAGTTTGATCCCCTGAACCCACACAGTGGCAGACAAGTCATCCTCTGACTGCCACAGGCACACAGTGACATGTGGGCACACATGTGCACATACAAAATAAATTATATATATTTTGGAGACTGGGTCTCACTATGTAGCCCTGGCTGGCCTGGAACTCAGAGATCTACCTGCCTCTGTCTCCTGAGTGCAGGGATTAATGTGTGCCACTGTGCCTGAAAAAGTTTTTTAAACTTCTTTTTTTTCATATTTATTTATTTATTGGGTTTTTTGAGACAAGGTAGCACTGACTGTCTTTGAACTCACTATATAGACCAGGCTGGCCTGGAACTCACAGAGATCCGCCTGCCTCTGCCTCCCGAGTGCTGGGATTAAAGGCACATGCCACTATGTCCAGCTATTTATTTTATTTTTATGTGGATGAGGTTTTTTGTTTAAAAAAAAATGTTTAAGGGTGTTTTTCCTACATGTATGTATGTGTACCATATGTGTGTCTGGTGCCCATAAAGGCCAGAAGAGTTATGAATGGTTGTGAGCTACCATGTGGGTGCTGGGAACTTGAACCCAGGTCTCTTGCAAGAGTAACAAGTGTTCTTAACCATTGAGTTCTAAATAAGCACTTTTTTTTTTTTTTTCCGAGACAGGGTTTCTCTGTGTAGCTTTGTGCCTTTCCTGGAACTCACTTTGTAGACCAGGCTGGCCTCGAACTCACAGAGATCCACCTGCCTCTGCCTCCTGAGTGCTGGGACTAAAGGCGTGCACCACCACTGCCCCGCAAATACTTTCTTTTTAAAATTGTTTATTTATTTATTATTTACAGTGTTCTGTCGGCATGTATGTCTGCAGGCCAGAAGAGGGCGCCAGATCTCATTACAGATGGCTGTGAACCACCATGTGGTTGCTGGGAATTGAACTCAGGACCTCTGGAAGAGCAGTCAGTGCTCTTAACCTCTGAGGCATCTCTCCAGCCCGCCCAGAATAATTTTTAAAGAATTAAATACTCTTAGAGGCAGGTGGATCTCTGTGAGTAGCCTGGGCTACAGAGTGAGTTCCAGGAGAGGCGCAAAGCTACACAGAGAAACCCTGTCTCAGAAAACAAACAAACAAACAAACAAACAAAAACCTGTGTCTTTTCTCCTCCACATCTTTTTGTTGTTGTTATTGTTTCATTTCTATCTTTGAGACAGGGTCTCATTGGCCTTGAACTCCTTGTGTAGCTGAAGATGGTCTTGAACTCCCACCTCTACCTCTCTAGGGTTGGATGTGTGTGTGTGTGTGTGTGTGTGTGTGTGTGTGTGTGTGTGTGTGTGCCACTGTACCATCCTTCACATCTCTGTGACGTTTTAGTATACTGACAAAGCAAAGCACAGCGTTGGACACTTGCAGTTTTTCCTTCAATCAGACACTGCTGCAGTGAGCATCCTTGTGCCTGTCTGTTTTCTCTAGTCTGACGATATCATTAGAACGGAGTTCCAGAACGTTCCGTGGCTCCTTGATGCTTTTGAAAAATTGGTACAGATGAGATGAAAAGATGGTTATAGGGAAAGATGTGTCCCTTTAGGCTTCTTTTTCTTGCGCATGCTGGTCCCTACCAGAGGACTGGTTCTGGACTTGCCTTCACAGACACTGGCCACATGGCTTCTGTGTGCTCAGAGCTCCTATTCACCCTTCCCTCAGCCAGTCTTTCAAAGGACCCCATAAGCTAGCTGTCATTGTTATCATTGTACAGAGGATGGATCCATTACGGGGAATCCAGGTGTTTGGGCCGAGGGTACAAAGCTGGTAATTCCATGTTTGGGTGTCTGGATCAGTGAGCCAGGCTGTTGTCAGCTTACCGAACGAGAGGGCTTAGCTGGAATCATGTTTCTAGGGCAGCCGTCTAAAGGCCTTTCATGGCAAGTAAAATCAAAAACAATAACAACAGTGGCGCTATTTTGAGTTTAAGGAGTAATGGTGGTCAGGCGTTTATGAACAAGAAGTGCCCTGGAGCCCGGGAGGAGAAGTAATTAGTCTCCTGAGGAAGTGGTGCGCTCTCTTCCCTCTTTCTGTTTCTTGCTCTCTGGGAAACCATGGCCTCCAGCCTCTTGCTGCAGGCTCCTCACATCATCCCTCAGCAGAGCAGCTTCTCCACACTGCTGCGAACATGCCCTCCTCCTCCTCCTCCTCCGACTCCGACTCTCCAATTTCACATCGCCTTTGTTTCAACCTGCAGCCTGCCCAGATCTCTCATCTTAAGCTCTAATCCCCAGAAGTGAGAATCTGGTTTGATTACCGTGAGCTGGCTGTCCACTTCAGGTCTAACCAGTTGTAGCCTTGGGGAGCAGGGCTGGGTAATACCCATGTGGCTGTTAGTCTGTTCTTTGGTAGGGGATCATTGTGGACTCACAGACTGCTACAAGGGTATAGGTGGGTAACCACTATGACTCTCTGTCTAGAGAACCTTTGTATTACCCAGGGATCTTTTAGATTTCCGTGAAAGGAATTCACCTCAAGTTGAGAAAACAAAACGAACAAACAAATAAAAAACAAAGGGAACTGATGATCTCTAATAAAGGTCAAGGGCTTGGTTTTGGGCACAGCCAGATGCACTTCCTCAAAGATACTGCCAGGAATGTTTAGACTTGCCCCCCAGTTGGTGGAACTGCTTAGGAAGGATTAGGAAGGATGGTCTTGTTGGAGGAGGTGTGTCATTGGGGGTGGGCTTTGAGATTTCAAAAGTGTGCTCTCTACTCACTGCTTACGGATCACGATGGGACAATGTGGATGCTCAGTTGTTTCTGCTTCCATGCCTTTGGTCTGACATCATGAGCTCTAATCCTCTGAGACCTAAGCCAATTCAATGTTTTCTTTTATGAGTTGAATTGGCCACAGTGATTTGTCATAGCAAGCAAAACCCTAACTTATACAGAGGGAAAAATGGAGCCAGGCAGTGGTGGTGCACACCTTTAGTCCCAGCACTTGGGAGGCAGAGGCAGGCAGATCTCTGTGAGTTCAAGGTCAGCCTGGTCTACAGAGTGAGTTCCAGGACAGGCTCCAAAACTACACAGAAACCAAAATAAACAAATGAATAAATAAATAAATAAATGCAAAAAGAAAGAAAAATGGAATGGCACTGAGAGCAGAGAGATGGCTCAGTGGTTAAGAGCACGGACTGCTCTTCCAGAGGTCCTGAGTTCAATTCCCAGCACCCACGGTGGCTCACAGCCGTCTGACTGGCCTCTGCAGGCACTGGCTGGTGAGGGCTGTGAGAAGCTGTTCATCCTTTTGTTCTACATACATTTATCAAGCAATCTCTGTGTGCCTGGGAGATAGAAGAGTAACTCACACAGACAAGATTCTTGTTCCCATAAAGCTGAAATTCTGCGTCCTGGACCAACAGCCCATGCTTACTGAGTATGTGCCATATACAAAACACCTTCCAACCCCATGTCCACCTCACTTCATGCAAAGAAAGAGAGAATGGGGCTTTTCTCCCCAGAAACTGACATTTGCTTGTAAGCACTGGCAGGTACAAGGCCACGAGTTTGATCTTCAGCACTGGTTTTTGAGACAGAGTTTCTCTGTGTAGCCCTTGCTAGCCTGCAACTCGCTCTGTAGACCAGGCTGGCCTCAAACCCAGAGATCTGCCTGCCTCTGCCTCCCTGGTGCTGGAATCAAAGGCATGTGCCACCACCGCCCAGCCTTTTTTTTTTTTTTTTTTTTTTTTTTTAGCAGTGTACAGGCAGGCAAAATCGTGGTAAGTTATGCGAGCAAACAGTACCTGCCCAGTCACACATATAAGAGAGGGTTGGGATGAGGAAGAAGTCTACTACAGTAAAGATAATGAGTATGACATCCACTGGGTGTTTAGTGGGTACTGAGTACTGTGTTTAGAGGTTTCTAAGCAGTATCTCACTTAACTCTGACGAGCCTCTGAGGAATGTGGCCCACAGAGGCTCAGAGAGGGACGGGCTCAAGACACATAGCCGGAGAGCCCCAGAGCGAGCATCTGAATGCAGGAAGTCTGGCTTCAGAGCATATAACATTTAGCTATTATACAGTCTGGGGTAGGGGAGGGAGGGTGGGAGGAGTTAGACCAGGGTACATGCGCACGACAGTCAGCGGGGTGGGCTCTATTTTATCCTCTGCGTGGAGGGCTTTCTTTGCTTCTCCACAACACGTCATCGGGAAGAGGCGGTCTTCACCTTTGGGGCCAAAGCCTGATCCTGATTCCATGGCACCAACTGCAAACTAAATGCCTGTGGGCCAAATATGATAACAGCAGTAACAACAACAAAACGCTTAGCCTCTGATCTTTAAAAGGAAGAATTAATGCCTGGAATTTTAAAAGTGGGGAATTCTACCTAAGAAAATCAGAATATCTGACAAGGGCCTATATTTCCATGGCAACCATCTGCCAGTGCAGAGTGACAGCCGCCGCCGCTGCCGCATATAGCCAAGGCACACACTCTCCAGCACCCCAGCCCTGCTGCTCCTTTTCATTACGTCTGTGACATCTGAACTGTGCTCACTCTAATGGAGTTTCAGAATCCAGCTTGGGTCGAGTGTGCACCTCTGGTTCCCAACCTAGTGGCCACAGCAGGGGAGGCTTCAGAGAGGTCAACAAGAAGTCCAGGGGCTCCCCTCCAGCAAGCCTGTGGACCTCAGTGGATTCTTACAAACAGGACTGTCATTGGGCAGATACCCCAGGAGCTGTTTAGTTCAAGGGAAAGGAAATTAAGGCCTAGAGCCCACTCATTACACAAAACATGTTATAATCCAGGCTTTAGGTCACAAAGAAAGCTTCTGAAAAGGAGAAACAGTAGGCATGGAGGGGAGAAGGCGAGATTAATTTGAGCCCTGTGGGAAAACATGGTGTTTATGAGCTGGACTGGGAAGGGGCAAGCCTTAGGCAATAGGTTAAAAGGTGGTTGGTTCATCAAGATTGGAACCCGGGGCAAGGCACGATGGCACACGCCTGCAATCCCAGCATTTTAGGTAGGAGAACTGTGACTCCTGGGTCTGCCTGAGTGACGTATGAGAGCCTGTTTCCAGAAGAGATGTGGGAGAGGGGTCTAAGGAGGAAATGTAGGCGATAAAGCACTTGCCTAGCACACATGGAACTCTAGGTTTGTAGATCCCCATATCTACATAAGCCAGGCTTGGGGTCATATGCCTGTAACCCCAGCACTTAGGGAGTGGAAACAGAAAAAATCAGAAGTTTACAGTCATCCTCAGCTATATACTGAGTTCTAGATCAGCCTGGGCTGCCAGAGACCCTATCTTAGAAAACAAACAAACATATAAAAAAAACAACAACAACAACAAACCCAGCATGTGCCTTTAATTCCAGCACTCAAAAGGTACAGGCAGACAGATCTCTGTGAGTTCCAGGCCACAGGGCTTTATTTCAAAATAAAAATGGAAACAACCCCTCCCCCAAACAAACGAAATAAAAAAGATGGAGATCGCCGAGGGGAGCAGGTCTGGAGAGGGGATACAGAGGCTGGTTTTGGTGATTTTGGCAATGTTGAGGTTGTGGTGGTGTGCCCAGGGTTGTACAGAAGGGGTAACGTGGTAGCAATCACCCTTTGGAGGAAATCGAGGGCTTGAAGTACGGCCGGCCTAAGCCCCCACAAGGAGGGAAGAGTCAGAGAGACAGGGACACAGGCTAACCGTGGTGGGAAGGCTGAGGAGGGCACAGAGAGGGACTGACTACCTGCGGAACTGTGAGGAGCAGCACTTAGAGTGTGGAGCACAGCCTGGCTGCACACAGTAGGACAACAGGGGTGGGGTCCCTGCAGAAGTCCAGCTGGGCGAGTTTTAAGGTGGCAGGATGTGGTGGTTTACATCTCTAATTGTATCACCTGAAAACCTGAGGCAGAAGGATTCCTGAGAGTTTGAAGCCAGCCTGCGATACAGTTAGACTCTGTCTCAGACACCAAACTCAGCATTGGGGGGATGGCTCAGTTGGTAAAATGCTTGCTGTTCAAGCGTGAGTTCAATCCCCAGAACCCACAGAAAGCCAGGTGTGGAGGCACGTACCTGTCATCCCAGCAAGACAAGGCTCCCTCCGGCTCGCTGGCTGTCTAGTCTAGCTAAATGGTGAGCTCCAGGTTTAGTCAAAGACCCTTTGTCAAGAAATACAGTAGAGAGCAATTGAGAAAGATACACGTCGACCTCTGGCCATGTGTGTACCAACATAAACAAATAAGTTGTCAAGAGTGCCAAGCACTTAGAAAAGCTAAGACATGGAGGTGACCTTTAGGTCGTGGCAATTAACGAACCAGCGAGTGTGATCAGAGTGTTTTAGTGGGATAGCTGAGCAGAAACCAAAGAGGCTTGGAAATGAGTGGGCAGTGAGGATGAGAATCAGGGTGTTGATTCTTCCAGCAGTGGGGGATGAGGGGAGAAGAGAGTCATCTAAAAGCAAAGAGTCAGCACTCAGGAGTCAGAGGCAGGAGGATCTCTGTGAGTTCGAGGCCAGCCTGGTTTACAGAGTGAGATCCAGGACAGGCACCAAAACTACACAGAGAAAGCCTGTCTCGAAAAACCAAAAAAAAAAAAAAAAAAAAAGCAAAAGGAGAGGCTGGAGAGATGGCTCAGTGGTTAGGTTAGGAGCATAGGAGCACTGGCTGCTCTTTCCAGAGGGCCTGGGTTCAAGTCTCAGCACCTACAAAGCAGCTCACAACAGTCTATAACTCCAGTTTCAGGGGACCCGACACACACACACACACACACACACACACACACACACACACACAGGGAAAACACATAAAAGAAAATAAAGTTTAAAAGAGCAGAGTTTGTGTCAAACCAGGGGAGGGCATAGCTGCCATCATGACCCAGGAGTCCCTGACCCCTCCCTCCCCAGGCTCAGCTGCTGCTTTGGGCTGTCCACAGAGGAAACTCACTCTGGCTCACAGTGGGAACTAGCCTATGAGAAGGTCCCAGCCCTGTGGCTGGGTTTTCCCCTCTGAATTGAGTTTCCTTGATCTGATTATCTTGGGCTTGTCTTGCCGGGTGACTCAGGAGCTTGAGCAAGGTTAGGTAGTAGGTTTCACAGCTCTGGGGGTGGGGAAGCCTGATCTCTCCTGATAACTGGGGAATAGTCATTAGATATTGACAAAAGCATTGCTTTTGGGCCCCAGCTTCAGAGAAAAAAAAAAAAAAAAAGACTCTCCAAGCCTTGATACTTAAATAAAATAAGAATATCATCCTGGCTACGACCCCTACAGGGGTTGCCTATCTATCAGATATTTACACGAAGATTCATGAGAATAGCAAAATGACAGTTATGAAGTAGCAGCAAAATGATTTTATGGTTGGCGGTCACCACACCATGAGGAACTGTATTAAAAAGGGTCGCAGCAGCGGTAGGAAGGTTGCGAACCAGTGCTCTAGGGGCTATGGAGAGCTTGTAACCTTGCCAGGAAAGGCTCTGAGGCCAGTGGCCGGATCCGTGAGGCGAGCTTTCACCTTTTGCCTTTTGCCCAGGAGGAAGCTGACAGTCCGATGAAATGGCTTCTCTGGGGCAGCTAGCGAATGGCTGCCCACATTCCGTGCCCTGAACCACTATGCACCCTGCACTTCTAAGGATGTCTCCAGGCCACCCTCGGATGGGAGGGTCCTGGGCAGATGGCTAAAAAACCAGGTCCTTCCAAGAAGCCGCTTTCCCGCCAGCAGTTCTGCTGCCCGGGAAGAGGGGAGCCTCTAAGCGCTTCCGAGGCTCCCATCACTGGGGCCCCTTTGGTGGCCTCCTCCCCACAGCTTAGATAAAGAGTCTATTTATTAGCTTCCCCAGAGCGGGTTCTGGAAGCTGGATCTGGCTGAAGCAGACGGTGCCCCTGAGCCGTGCCTCCTTCGTCCAGTCTGCCTTCCTTGCCCTTCCCATCGGTTCTCCCGACACCCGATTTCTCTCCCCAGTGTCCCTGAGCCCAGGGCACAGTGTCACTTTCTTCCTGAACTGTCCCTGGAACGGGACAGTTATGCCTGCCACTGTTGTCAGTGCACACTTCCAGAGGTTTCTGTGGAATTCAGGCTTCAGTAAACACTTGAGGAGGAGGAAGCGAGCCAAGAAATGAGAGTAAGATTGCATCAGGACTGACGCACACCCTGCCTTTCCCCCAGCTCAGTCTCCGAGAAGCCCTCCCTCCTTCGTCCCGGGGGAGGGCCACGCGAGCCTTGGACCGGCCCCAGACCTTCTTTTCTCCCTTGGGTCTAGGGAAGAGGCTAATGCTGGTGAAGGGGGGAAGCTGAGGCGGGGCCTCAGGAGTGAATTGTATGTGTCCTTCTGGACTTAACAGTCTGAAGGCCGCCGAGAGGGCGGAAGTGAAGCGGCCAAAGGAAAAAGTCCAAAAAGCCTGGGAAGTCCTGTTTCGGGAGTGTCAGCCAGAAGCTAGGCTCCATATGTGTGAAGCAGTAACAGCGGTGCAGTCCAGCTTAGGAAGCAGCGGCTGCTTGGTCAGAGACTCCCTCCAAAGCAGCCACCTTCTGTATACTGACCCTGGGTGGTTTATAGGTCCCATCTTCCTGAATTCCAGCAACATCCCTCGGGATTGGTATGATTAGGAGCATCCTTTTACAAGGAAAGACATTGAAGGGTTAAAGTTCAGAGCTATCCAAGGTTGCTAAGTTGAGCTTTGGATAGTCTGTATCTGTGTGCTGGGTGTGAGTGTTTGGTCCTGGAACTCCCTTTGTAGTCCAGGCTGGCCTCAAACTCAAAGAGATCCAGAGATCCGCCTGCCTCTGCCTCCAGAGTGCTGGGATTAAAGGATTGTACCACCACTGCCCAGCTGGTTGTTTTCAAGTCAGGGACTTGCTGAGAATTCCAGGCTGGCTTCAAACTCATGACCCTCCTGCCTTGGTCTCACCAGTGCCAGGACTATAGGCAAGCACCATTATGCCCGGCTCTTCTCATCCTTAGCTTTGTTGAGCTCACACACCTGACTCCTAAGTGTGTGGCTTTTCTTGAATGCCTCTCAGTTTAGTTTGGGTTTCACATCTTTCTGTCTTCCCAGGAAGTAATAGAGAGAGGCCTGGTGGCAGGCTGAGGTAATAAGGGGTGTGGGGCAGAATAGCTAGCTAGCTAGGTTAGTAATACGGGGCTTGCCAGCAAGCTTCGGCCTCAAGCTCAATCCCAGGTACAGAGACAGAGAGACAGAGAGAGACAGAACCAGCACCCGGCTTGGTGCTTTTCATCCTGGCTCATACCATCTGCCCACTCAACTTTCCCCAGGGACTGCCAGCTCTCCATCGCTGACCGACCATTCCCTCAGATCTGCTGTACTTGGCCCAGGGCAGGTCTGAAGGAAGACACATGGATTCCTGGAGAAGCTGCAAACTTGAACCTAGGTCTCCTGGGCTCCCTCAGAGCTTCTTCCGTCCTCCGCCTCCGTCCTCCTCCGTCCTCCGCCTCCATCCTAGGTCCCTCGAGGTCGAGTAGAGGAACTGAGAAACAAGGAGCCAAGGAAGCAGGCAAAGCAGATCAGAACCCTTCCCTTCGTCTCCTCCTTCCTTTTCCAGAAGCCGGGGAGAAAAATGAAAAGTCAGCTGTGCCCTGCACCAGCCTCCACCCCCAACTTAAAGAATGCAAAAGGTGAGAGTAATGTAAAAAGTGTCACCATGGTAACAGCAGTGCCAGGTGTGTTGGTGAATACTTAGTTTCTGGAACGTGGAGGGGAGGGCCTGCGCAGTGCCCGGCTGAGGAGCTACAAAGTGGCATTTCATTTGTCCTCAGTAATGGGACATTACGGGAGACTTTCGCTTTTCATTGCCTCCATTTTCTTCTAAGTGGAAGGGGAGGCAAAAAAAAAAAAAAAAAAAAAAAAAATCATTTCCCTTCCTTTCTCACCTACTCAGAGAAATGCCAGGAGACGTGAGCATTCCCTTCAGAGCCGCCGCTGGTCATGAAACCCTATCATCACTTAAATCGCTCAATTTTAAAGGTTTGTGGAAACTGCACCAGATTGATTCCTTCCCCCCAATCTCTTCTCATTTCCGCACCCTCCCTTCTTTAGAACTGCATTTGCTCAGAGCAGGACAGCAAGTGTAGATGGATACTTGAGGTATTCTGTGGTGTGGGAGCCAAAAAAATAAAGAGCGTTTTAGAGGGTACCAGGTTCCTGTCCCCTCCTGCCTTCCCGACCACTTCTGTGTTTATTTTTGTCCAGGAGCCATTGGAAAGGGTTTGGCTCGAAGATTCTAAACTCTATTTAGCTCCAGGCCTTAATCACGGCTGAGCTGGGAATTTTATTATCACAAAGATGGGAAGAATCTTAGAAGTCATCTGGCTCAGAGATTCTCCAATGTTTAGACTTTATCAAAACTGAAAGTTTGAAAAATGAAGAGGGAGATGGAGATGTCTGGGAGCTTTTAGTCTGGAAACCACAAAAATCAGATAAACACTAGCTACCTTGTGTGGCAACCATTGCTTTACATTCAAAGACCCCCAAAAGGATGGTTTCA
>NC_050444.1:143441739-143496739 GCF_903995425.1 Onychomys torridus
CTCTAGCGGAAATCCAGTTACACTGACCGCGAAGATGGGCACCCGGATTGCTGACTGCCCCAGGGAAAGAAGTTCGCCTTGTGAGTGCCCCATCCGGTGTAAAGTGGGCTCCAGCCAAAGCGTTCCTGCTCCTACTGGCACCAACACCACGAACTCTGCCTTCCAGAAGCTGCAGCTCCTCCTACTCCCCTCGGGCCTCCCCCAAGCCCCAGCGCGCAGAGGAGGGTGCTGCGAGCACGCCACCGGGTGTGCGTCTGACACCCCGGCCCCCAGGCTTCCTGTACCCGAGGACCTGCAGGGCGGGGGTTGGGGAGAGCGGGTTCCGCAGAGGACTGGAACCATAGCCCTTGTCCCCTCCACTTCACCCCAGTGAAAGAGGGCTGTAAAATTCCGGAAGAGAGATTAGAGGCCGGGGATGGGTGGGGCGGTGAATCAGTACATTCCTTCCTCCCCCTGCCTCCTCCTCTTGGGTTATCACTCTTGGGAGGGTTGGGCCACTTCTCACAGCCTTCTTCTCTCTTAACCGCTTCCCTGGCAGGGGCCAGACAAACTGAGCAATGCTAGGCGGGGATTTCCCGTGTTCATCTGAACTTTGTAGGGCCTGGTTGGCTCAATTTGCAGCTCATGACCCATTTGGTTTCGGGCCGAAGAGTTTTAGCTGTGGCTTCCAACTTGGCCCTTCATCGGTAGCCCCTAGCAATGGGGCTAGCACCCAATTGCTCTTAGGTGCCCATAAACTTATATTGAGTATCAGAGGCTGGGAAATCTGGGCTCAGAAAGGATAGGTAACTTCCACCTGGTCACACAGTGGCTGATCCTGGAATAACCTCAGCTTTGTTGGTTGCATATATTTCCCACCACACCCCATTACTTCCTTTACTTGAGGTCACTGAAAGGCAAAGCTTGTTTGTAAAAGGGGTAGGGAAGTAAAAAGGATGGACCACTGCCGCTGTGCCAGATACTTTAAATATGTTGTCCTTAATTTCTCGGTTTCCCACAGCTAGGATCAAATAGATGTGACCACCATGCTCTGGTATAGATGAGGAAGCTTTAGCAGTCAGGAATTTTAAGTTTCAAGAGCTAAACTCTTGGTATGTAGAGCTATAGTATGAAGTCTCTGCTCTTTTTGAAACCGTAGGGGTAAGACAAGGTCTCACACTGTAACCCAGGCTGCCCTGGAACTCACACTGTAGCCCAGGCTGGCTTCAAACTTGTGGGTTTTTTTTTTTTTTTTTCCCTATGTTTCTGGGAACTGAACCGAGGGCCTTGTGCATGCTAGGCAAGTGGTCTACTATTCTCTATATCCCCAACCCTGCTTAATTTTTTTGGTGATGGCATGTCCCTAAATGGAAAGTTGTCTTTTTATTTTGTATGTGTGCTGGGGAGCATGGAGGCCAGAGGGCAACCTTGGGTGTTGTTTCTTAGGAGCCACCCACTTTGCCTTTTTTGAGGGGAAGGGGCATACAAGACAGGGTCTCACTATGTAGCCCTGGCTGTCCGGGAACTCGCTATGTAGACTAGACTGGCCTAAAACTCAGAGATCTGCCTCCCAAATGCTGGAATTAAAGATATGCACCACTATGCCTGGCTGCCTTGTCTTTTTTGAGTCAGGGTCTCTCACTGGCCTGGAACTCTCTAATAGGCTAGGCAGGCAAGGCAGTGAGCCCCAGGGATACACCTGTCTCCACTTCCTCAATGCCGGAATTTCAAGTGCTTATCACCACACCTGGTGTTTTTCATATGAGTTCTGGAGCTTGACCACAGGTACTTTAAAGGCTCCTTAGCCCCACCCCTTCATTTTATAGAAGGGGAAGCTGAGACTCTGAAACTTGAAATAAGGTCTTAGTTTGCCTGCTACTGCTGTGATAAACACCATGACCAAAGGGAGCCTGGGATGAACCTTATAAACTTCCAGCCCATCTAGAAGGAAAGTCAGGGCAGGAACTCAAGGCAGGAACTGAAACAGGGGTCATGGAGGGGTGCTGCTTGCTCAGTTTGCTCTCTTATATACCCTAGGACCATTCTGTCCAGGGGGTGGCACCACCCATAGTGGGCTGGGCCCTCCCACGTCAATCATTAATCAAGAAAATGCCCTACAGACTTGTCTATGGGCTATTCTAATGGTGGCATCTTCTCAATTGAAGTTATCGCTTCCCAAGATCAAGGTTGCATAGCAACTTTATGACCATGCAAGGATGCCAAGTGAAAGGGTATAGACTCACAGAATGGGAACCAAATACCTGTCTCCTGACCTCAGCATCTCAGTTTCTCTGCCATGCTCCTAATTCTTCTTTGATACTGCTGTGTATGACAGGCCCACACAGCTTCTGCCTCCAAGGAAATCATGCTCCATAAAATGAGCTAGGAATACCGCCAGCTTCGCTTCACAGGGGTGCTGGGAGGATTAATAAGCTAATGGCAGTTGGACTGCTTCAGCAAAGGCCCTGGATTAATTCAGGGTACATATGTGTGAAGCTCACTGCCAAGGGTGGTTTGTGTTTAATAAGGCACATGCAGCCTGGTTCCTGATCTGTTTATGGTGAGGAGGAAGTAAAATTGCATTACAGCCTACTCTGGGAAAACATCTAGATTTGAGAGGACAGCACACTCCTTGCTGGCCTGTTCGTAAGGGCAAAGTGATGGCGACCCTGTGGTCTCTTAGAGATGGGTTCCCTAAGATCTCAGAAGACTTGAAGACCTTCCGGCTTACTCTGAGGGACACCAATTATTGAGGGAAGTCAGAGACTAATGTGATCATTTGGGTCCCAGAGGCAGACAAACCTGGGCCAAGATCTGCTTCTGTTATTTCCTTTTTCTGAGCCTCAATTCTCTTTTAAAACAAGTAAATAGTACCTTCTTCATAGGGTTATTTAGAAGCATAAATTTGGTAATTTATTTAAAAGTACCTTGCCCAGAGCTTGGAGTAGAGGAGATGCTTTAAAAATGGCTGTTAGTGTAGCTATTATTGTTATCCTTACATTGTTATGTTAATTTACTCATGTTTTAGGGCCAGGCTGAGAGCCAGTTGGGGGGAAGATTCATTCTTTCAGCTGCCTACTAGTTTGCCCCAAGTAGACCCATCAAGCAGAGGACAATCCATGAAAACAGGCATTTATAGTATGTTGTATGTGCTATGATAGAGTGTGCATACTAAGTTGTTTTAAGATCGTAAAGGAAGTATCTGTAACCAGGAAATGCAGCGAAAGTTCTGTAGTGGAATTAGTTCTTCCTTTCCTCTGTCCTTCGAGAAAACACTTTCTGATGGAGGCTGGCGGAATAATGCAGGCAGCCAGAGAGCTTCCACACCATCTGCCAGAGGCCTTGATTCTAATCTGCAGTCTCTCTTGTTCCTCAAGGCCTTTTAACTCCCACGCAGCCAGCCTTGCCCTAAAAAACCCCCTCCTGGGCCACCTGCTGGTGATAAACAACCAGAGTTCTGTGCTGTGGCTTGATAAGGCTGAGTCATTAAGATCTTTCCTTTCCTTTTAAAACTAAGTTCTAAAGGAAGGCTCTGGTCAGGAGCTATGCTCCAGGTCTGCCTTGTGGGTAAGGGCTAATGACCGCTGACCACTGCTTTTCCTCACGGGCAAGGGCAGGATGACTGTGTTGGGAATAGTCAGCTCACGGGGGCATTTTCATTTTCTTGTAAATAGGTGTCAGTTCTGGACAGGTGAGACTTCCCAGGATGGATAGTGAGCAGACTTTTCTCCTCATTCCCATCTTTCTGGGGGAGTCTACCCACTTCTCAAACCAGCCTCCAGGGCCTTTTCCTGCTCCATCTGGCAATAACCCAAATCAGTCTCCCAACTCACTGGTAACCACGTTTTCCTAACCAGAACTCAGGACGAATGATCTGGCAAAGAATTTCTGGCCAGGTTCCAAATGCAAAAATCTTTCCATTGGAGGATCTCTAGGATTATCTTCAACTCCTTAAAAGGGACATTGATTAGATTGGCAATGTTGGCATCCAATCCAACCCCCCACCCTTTTTAGGGGCCAAGATTGAATTTAGGGCCTCACAAATAAGGAGCTATAGACTCAGTTCCACAGTCTTTTTTTTTTTTTTTTAAATCACACTCATTCTTCATACTTTATATTGGTACTGAAGAACATCTGTGAAGATGGGATTATTTTCGCTTAATAGTTGAGAATACTTAGGAAAAAACTTGTTCCTTAAGTCTGTATTTCTGTCTGCCAAGGAAGAGGTCTGTGTTTCCCTAGCCGGGGAGGGGGCTGGGGAGCAGGGCAGAAGGACCCTTCGCGGACAAGTACACGCCTTTCGAGGCCTCTAGGAAGGGCAGCCAAGCACTAAGCTACTGGGTTCCCTACTTCTGAGCAGGAAATCCCCGTGCTCAGACCTCCGTCGCCGCCCAGTCCCAGTCCCAGCGGGATCTGGCCCGAAGCCGCGCCTCCAGGGAACGGGAATCCGCCCGCGACCTTGCGGGTCACTGGGCGGCCAGAGGCTCTAACTTAGACCCAGGTGCGGATGGGCGGGCCGCAGCGTGGGCGGGCGCTTCCCTCGGCCACGTTCGCCACCGGGTTCCCCCACCCCGCGCCGGTCACATGGACGCGCCTTCCGTCGGCCCCAGTGCCGAGCAGCGCGAACCCGGGAGGAGGCGGAGAGCGGCAGGCGCCCAGGGCAGTGGGTCAGCGCCCCGTAGGCAGGGTGGGCGGGGCCGGCCGCCGCGAGCCGCCGGCAACCAATCAGTGGCGTCGAGGGCGGGGCCACGGCCGCGCGCGCGCCGCGCCCCGCAGCGCCCCCTGAGGGGCGGCGGCGGGAGCTGGTCCGGCTGCGCGCGCAGCGGTGGTGGCGGCGGCGCGATCGGCCAGGCTGTAACCGTCGTCCGTCCGGGAGCGGCTGGAGCGGCAGCGGCGGCCGGGAACGGCGCGAGGCGACGCCAGCAGGCAGCGGCGGTAACGGGGGCAGCGGCGGCAGCGGGGGACGCAGCGGCAGCAGCGGCAGCAGCAGCAGCAAGACGGACTCGTGGACACGCGCCGCCGCCGCCGCCGCCGGGCCGGGCCGGGTGTCGCGCGCCGAGGCTGGGGGGGAGTCGTCGCCGCCGCCGCCGCCGCTCCCGCCGCCGCCGCCGCCGCCGAGGTGACTGAGGAGAGAGGCGCCTCCTCGCTCCCGCCTCCGCCGGCCTTCAATGCCCAGTCCCCAGCTCGCCAGCGTGAGTGCGCCCCTCCCGGGCGGCCCCGCGCGGCGCCCGGGCCTCGGGCAGGGGAGGGCGGGAGGCGCCGCTGCCATTAGAGCAGGCCCGAGACACCTCCCCGGAAGGAGGGCCGGGCCGGGCCGGGCCAGGGGCGGGGAGCGCGGCTCGAGGTGGGGGAGCGAGCGAGCGGGCGAGCGTGAAAGAATGCGGGAGAAGGTGCGTGTGCGGGCAGCGTGTGTCCTTGTGGGGGCGAAGGTGTGGCGAGCGCGAGTGGGGGCGAGGAGCAGCGTGGCGGGCGAGGAGGTGTGCAGGGGTGCGCCTGCGTTTGTCCGGCGCGTGAGCACAGGAGCACAGGCATCCCGGAGGCCCCTTGGTCTTTGTGTTGGTAGTGAACCTCCGGGTCCCGGGTCTAACTCACTCAGAAGCGTGGGATCCGTGAGTTTCGGTCAAGTAAGAGGAAAGGGTTTGAGTCTCCCGTGACGCCGATCTCCGGCGCGTCTTTCCCCGTTTCGCGAAAATGATGTAAATTTCTGAATTTCTAGAGATGTCTTTGCCGTCTTCCCAGCCCCCATTTCCCAGGAGCTAACTAACCAAGCTTGACTTCCTCGCCCAGGGTCCTGAGTTTTTGCCGGTTAGCGTATTGGGAAACGTAAACTTTTTTTGGTAGTAGGTAAATGCTTAGTGTTCAGGTCAAGGATATTTATAGTGAGGTGAACCGCAGTATCTTTTAGGCTGTGACTCTCTTACCCTTCTGCAGGAAAACGCCTAAGAAACAGTCATAGTATAAATGTAGATGAAGAAGTGCCATAGTTGGATTTCTGTCTTTCGATTTGTCACGAAATACAAAGTGACTAATCTAGTGTCGTTGTAGGCAATCAGCAAATGCGTCGCTGTAGCTGGGTTAGTGTATGATATTTACTTGTTTCCGCGCTGTGTTATGGAGCAGTTTCAGACAGGAAGTGAGAGAAGTTTAAGCTTCGCTAGTGTGCAAAAGGAAACTAAGGGTATGGAAGAACACATTATCAGGGCTTTGTTTTCTGATCCGGACATTTTTAGTTTCAGATTGAATGATCCGACATGATTGTTAATGAATTTTTCTCTATCTGGGGTTGAAGAAGGGATTATTTTGTTCCATTTGTTTTATTTTACTATTTTTAGAAATTCCAAATAGGGTTGTTCTTGTAGTTCAGTATGGTCTCAAACTCTTTGTAACACAGTTAGCTGGCTTTGAACTCTGATCCTCCTACCTGCCTTGGTCTTCCAAGTGTTAAGATTATAGATGTGTAAGTAGGCTGAATTGGGAATTTGAGATGAATTGTTGATACAGATTTTATACTTTAGTGATGTAATCATAGAAGGTAATTGGAAATAAGTAAGCAAAGCTGAGGCTGGTGCCATAGCTCTGTAATCTCCATTACTTGGGGGTTAGAGGCCAGAGCATGGAAGATTCAAGGACAGCTTGTGAAACTTTGAGAGCTTATCTCAAAATAGTAAAAGGGAGTCTGGGGAAATAGCTCAGTGGTAGAGAGAGCACTTGCCCTGATAGAGAAGCCCTAGGTTTAATCCCCACTGTTACTACCAAAAAAATGTTGGGAATAAGGAAAGTAAAAAAGTGGTTCTTTTTGATAGTGGGTATAGAATTACAGACAAAAATTAGTATGTTAGAAAAAAAAGAAAAGAAAAAAATTAGTATGTTACTGAAGTTAGAAATTTTACGTATATGTAACATTTGATAAAAAATTTTGTTAAAGTGAAAAGATTTTTTTTTTTAATATAAAGTCTGATTTTGTACCGACCTGGCACTTACTCTGCAGCTCAAGCTGGCGTGGCATGTGTGGTGGTACTTTTGGTGGAGCTTCCCAAGTGCTGGGATAGCAGGAATGACCACCAAGCTTAGATAGAAATTAATGGTTTGCTTAGTGTCCCTTCTCTCGTACAATGCTTGAGAAGTAGTGTTGTCATTCACTGGAAGATGGGAGTAATTAGTGGTAAGTGCCACTGTGCTACAGGTGTTTTTTAATACTCATTTAATTCTCACGGCCACAATAAAGGTGGAGGATGTCCTCATTGGCATTTGTTTTGCACATTTTTGAGATGCTTCTGTTTGCCAGGCACTAGGGATTTGGTGATGTGCCCTCTAGACTTCACAGTGATGAGATGAAGAGATACATGAGGAACAGTTACTTTGTTTGGTAACTTGTCCCGGTCATACAAATATTAACTGGATTAAAAATTAAGGTCATCTAAAGCCCCTGATTTTTCCAGGACACCAAACCATTCTCTTAGTAGTGAGTCTGATTTGGTCTAGCAGCTTTGTGCACACGAGAGCTGTGGAAGCTAATGGAGAGGGTTGAGTGTGTTTGAGGCAGGAGGATGGGTGTAGGAGATGCTGACTTGGGACTTTTGGGGGCCTAAGCTAGGCTTTTATGTGGGAGCTGATTCTGCCTTGAAACTGTCTTGGGCCCCAGGGTGTGTGCTTTGAGACAGTTTTTATGAGGCACCTGGGATATGTCTGGGAGGAAAGTCTGATTAAAGAAATGTAGCAGACTTTTATGTTTGGTGGTTTTGTGTGTGTTGTGGGGGCATTTATTGGAGCTGTGGAGTCAACTGAAGTTGCCACTTTGAAAGTTTTTCTCTTGGGATGTGCAGATAATTAAGTCAAGAGATTGCAAATCACATGTAAGAGAATACTCTTGAAAGTACTCTGTTAATTATAAGTTGAACTCCAGATGCAAAGTATTACTAAGACAACAGCTTGTTACATTTAGTATCTACAAAAGCTGGCATTTCAGAACACCTTATTGGTGAAAAAATAGTTCAGAACTGCTGAACTGGGTATTTTCTGACTCAGAACAGAAGTCAGACCACTCCCTCCATGAGTCAGTCAAGTAATATTTAATTTGATTGAACCAAGTTTATAGACAGAAACCATTTACACCATTTACAATGTCAACTGAACTTTGGTGACATTAGGTAAGGAAGCGTAAATGAATGCTTTTGCATATGGATTTTTGTTTTGTTTTGTTTTGTTTTTTCAAGACAGGGTTTTTCCTTGTAACAGCTCTGGTTGTCCTCGAACTCCTTTGTAGACCAGGCTGGCCTTGAACTCAGAGATCCACCTTCTGCTGGGATTAAAGGGGTGTGCCATCATTGCCCAGCCTGCATGTTTTTTAAAGTCAGAAGTTTCGTATGTGTTATTTATATACTTGCTGAAAATTGTGAGCAGAGGAAATTGTATTTCTTTTTCTTGAGTTAGCACCCCTGCCCCCTTTGAACCTAGGGCTTCCTGTCACTCTACTACACAGCTGCACCCTCCACCCTCTGAGAGAACTTTTTCCGTCCTTCAAAGATAGTTTTTTTTTCCTTTTTTTAAATGTAATAATTGCAGACTACAGTTTGGACACAAAGTTGAAATTCAGTAGGGATTTACATTACACTTCCACATTTTATTGGAATTCGTGGTTGGAGATCAGTAAAGCCTCTGAAGAAATCATTGACAAAGAAAGCTTCTAGAGAGCAACACACAGCTTTTAGACATTCATTCTGGAGATGGAAACTTCAGTTAGAGCAAAACCTAAGTTATGCATAGGTAGAAGTTGGGGATCATTAAGTAAGATTTTGAGTGGGTAGAACTCAGGACTCAGTTTAATGTGGTAGGGTGAGTTACTTTAGTAAGGAGGAAGTGGTAGAATGTGCTTTGGGTGTGTTAAAGACAAGGTTAAACCTAAGTGCTCTTGGTTCCAGCATTCCTCCTTCAGAGACTTTTTTGTGTCTCATCACAAACCATCGCCTTTATGTCCATCAAGGTAAAGGAGCTTGTTGCTGATTGACAACCTGAGTTTCATCTTCGGAGCTCACATGATAGAAGGAGACACAACTGCTCACATAAAGTTGTTCACATACATGCTGTGGCCCACACAAATGCACACATACACACATGGGCAAAACAAATGTAAAAAACCCACTAAGTCACCACATCCTAATATTTATTTATTTTTGGTTTTTCGAGACAGAGTTTCTCTGTGTAGCTTTGTGTCTTTCCTGGAACTCACTTTGGAGACCAGGCTGGCCTCGAACCTGGAACTCACAGAGATCCGCCTGCCTCTGCCTCCCGAGTGCTGGGATTACAACAGGCGTGCGCCGCCGCACCTTCATGAAGGAAAGCTGCATACCCATGTAGCTCTGTCCACTTTCCACCAGTCTTTATGAAGTTGCTAGGACTTGGGTGAGAAAAATGACCTTTCTATACATTGCACACCTTTTGAAGGTGTTTTCCTTCTACTGTATTCTCTCTCTTTTCCACCTCTCTTCCTCTCCTTCCTCCCTTTTTCCTTCCTTTTTCATCTTTCTGAGACAGGGTTTCTCCAATTATCTGGCTGTCCTGGAATTCACTGTGTGTAGTCCAGGCTGGCCTGGAATTCTCAGAGATCCACCTGCCACTGCCTCCCAGTGCTGGAATTGAAGGTGTTCACTATCTGGGACCCCTTGTACTATATTTTCAATTATTGTAGATTGATAAAGCATCAAAATCTTTCCAAGAAAAATCATTTTGAAAAGTTGACCAGTTACACTTGAGTTTTTGTGACTTGATTGCATGCCTAGAAACTTAATTCCCCACCCCACCCCCCAGCTGAGGACCAAACCCAGGGCAGCACTCTACCACTGAACTAAATCCCCAACTCTAGAAACTTAATTTTTATTTATTTAATTTATTTTTATTTTTTCAAGACAGTTTCTCTGTGTAGCCCTGGCTACCCTGGAACTTACTCTGTAGACCAGGCTGGCCTTGAACTCAGAGATCTACCTGGCTCTGCCTCCCGAGTGCTAGGATTGAAGGTGTGCACAGAAATGTAATTTTTAATAAAGAAGGCTGAGGATGTAAGGTCAGGGGTTACCGTGAGCTTTGAGGTCACCCTGGGCTACAATGAGACTATGTCTCAAAATATCTTTTTCTAATTCTAAATCTATCAGGTATTTAAAGATGAGGGCTGGATGGTGGTGGCGGCGAACGCCTTTAATCCCAGTACTTGGGAGGCAGAGCCAGGTGGATCTCTGAGTTCAAGGCCAGCCTGGTCTACAGAGTGATGAGATCCATGACAGGCACCAAAACTACACAGAGAACCCTTGTCACCAAAAACCAAAAAAAGGGGGAAAGGGGCTTCACTGTGCTTTCTTTACTAGTTGAGCCTGGTCTGAAACAACCCACTTTGAACATTAGCGCTACCTCCTGTAGAGAAATGGTGTTTAACTCCTTTCATTGCGCCCTTGGATTGAGAGTTTATTCCTCTCAGAATATTCTTTTGGCATAAAATGCACCTTTGAAATACTTGTTCTAGCAGTTCTGATAAATTATATTTTTATTTCTACAGTGATAAAAATGTTGGCTCTAAGGAATGTATCATTTGACAGTTCAAAATCAGATCTGCTTTTTTCTAGCTTTAGGTCTTACAGCTTTAGGTAAAATTGGACCATCTTTTCCTCCCTCATTGTATTATAGGAAGTACTAGGTTGTGTCATTATATTTGAATGTTTAATCTATGTGCATGTTTGGTATTTATTCTTGTTAGTAGCAGGATGAGTTGATATGTTTTCTACTTTGCATTACGGTGAAAAGCCTATCTTAAGGGAACAGAGTGGCTGGTTAGTACAGAAGGATATGAGTCACCAGCAGGGTTTGTCAGCAGATTGAGAAGGATGTGATAGAGGGACAATAGATTCTAGTGACATGATTCTCCACTTCACATGTGTGGTTACAAACAAATTTTCATTTGGTTTTTAGTTTAAATTACATAAATATGATAGGTACTTCAAACATGAGTCACATGTGCATATACATGTGGTGTGGGTTCTCTGGTCCATGGGAAGCTAACACAGAGCCTTGGGTATGCTCCTTAAGCTGTATCCTCAACCCTGACTATTTTGACAGGACCCAGGATCCAAACTGTCAGTGCTCCTGTGACAGTTTCTGAAACCTGGAATTCATCATGTTCCACCATACCCAGCCAGGTTATATTTTGTTTTGCATTTCTAGTCACATGAGATCTTTAGTTAAATTCATTTCTGTTTCTGAGGGAAGAAAACAATTCAATGATCAAGCAGAGTTAATGAGTATAAAGAATACTTATTTTTATTGTGGAGTTTTGTCTCTTTGTGTGTGTGTATGTTTGTGCCTCTGTGTCTATCAGAAGAGGCAACCCCCCTCTGACAGCATTTGCTCCACTATTATGACCACTACTCCACTTTGGAATTTCTGAGAATCTTTAGTGTCATTTGAACTGGTCTGAAATTCTCCATATGGTCAAGGTTGTCTCCAGTGTTAATCTGCTTAACCAAAGGCTAATCTTTCTCTAGTCACCTATCTCTCACTGTTCCTGATTTCTTCCAGTTGCTGCCAGTTTCATACTTTTTCTTAGGAGGCTTTGTTTTTTATTACGTCTGTGTTTCTGTGCCTGTGTAAATGTGTGTGACACTTGTGTGTGGCAGGGCAATTTTCTGCGCCCGCCCCCCCCCCCCCAAACAGGGTTTCTCTGTAGCTTTGGAGCCTGTCCTGGACTAGCTCTGTAGACCAGGCTGGCCTCAAACTCAAAGAGATCCACTTGCCTCTGCCTCCCAAGTGCTGGGATTACAGGCGTGTGCCACCACCACCCGACAATGACAGAACAATTTAAATGGAGGTTGTTTCTCTCCTTGGACCCTGTGGATTCTTGTTTTTCTTCTTGGCAGTAGGTACCTCTACTCTTTTCACGCTTTTCCTAACCTATGTAGTGTTAACATGAAAATTTATTTCCCATCAAGTATTTTTTTGCCTATCCTTTTAGGAGTTTGATACTCTGTAGAGTGTGTGGTGTGCGCATAGCCACACAGATGCCTTGTCATAGATTGGTGTGCTGCATTTTGGTGTCATTCAGCAGAGGTGAGGTCTTAAAAATGGAGGAAGCATTTGGAAGAAGAGGACAAGAAAGATTTGATTTTATGTTAAATTAGAGCCCGTGTTAAACTAAGTTAGTGGCAACAAAAGATTCTTGGCAAGACATCAGTGATTTCACCAGTAAACTTCACATTCATACATAATCTATACCATTTATTTAGTTTTTTTTTTAATTGGGAATATATCTGTGTTTAATGAAAATAAACATGCCATTGTTGGACAACTAGTGGTTAGATAACATACTTAAGAGACCTACAGACATAGATGATTGAAGTGTGATTCATAAAAACAAGCATAGAGGAAGTGAAGTGTAACTTAACAAGCTTTCATTGAAAAGTAGACAAAAATGCCCTAACAGCAGAATGCTTTCTGGGGCTCAAACAAAGGACTTTATGCTGACAAGATGGGTTTTGGAATGTCTTATTTGGTATCCTGAACATACGGAATGTCTGTCTGTCTGTCTGTCTCTCTCTCTCTCTCTCTCTCTCTCTCTCTCTCTCTCTCTGGCAGATACTGGACAGAGTGTGGTTGTTGTCAATGTGTTTTACAAACTGAGAAAGGAAAGTGTTATGTTGACCTATGCATAGCTGGGAAGTTCTGAAACATTGTATTATAGATAATTAAAAAGGGCCTTTGGGTTTTTGCTTTGCATGCTGCTCCTGTGTAGTGGGTTATTTTGAAAGGTGATTCAAATAACCTTTCCAAATGTCTGTTTTGCAACCTCAGGGAACTTGCAGCTGCTCAGTCATTTCAACTGTCCTGATAGCAGCCTAGGAAACATTTCAGAGTGGTGTTGACAGGCAGAAGCCAGGTGTCTTTTGGGAGTTTGCTTCTGAATTAGCTTTATTAAACAGTTGAAAGTCAGGATTCGGGTGGTTTGATTTAGATTTTTTGGTTCTGAGGATTGAACCCAAGGCCTTGAGCATACTAGGCAACCGCTTCTACTATAGAATAGTACCCTAAGCTCTCAAGTGTATCTGATAATGAAATAATTCATTCAGTAAGCAGGTTTTGGATTAATATGTGTATGGTGAAATTGAAAACTGAATTAAAATGATTAAGATTTAAGTTGTTTTCCAGGAAAACTATTTAGTCTGGTGAGCTTAAAGAAATATAGAAGAAAGAACAAGAAAAACAAGTATGATGTCAATTTTGTGGCAGAGCAACTAATTGGAGGTAGTTCTTACTGCATGAGAAGTTTACCACAGTTGCTTAGAAAAAGAGTGAGCATAACTTTATAATAAAAGAGGCTTGGATTTCTTGAAATGCTAATAACTAGTATTTAAGCATAAAACTCATAAAAAGGATGGCCTTGATACTTTCATTTACAAAGGATTCATTTACAAATGAAAGTATAGATGAGTAGAATTAATTTAACAGCAGTTTATTTTTATTTTGTTTTTTGAGACAGGGTTTCTCTGTAGCCCTGGCTGTCCTGGAACTCAATCTGGAGACCAGGCTGGCCTCAAACTCAGAGATCTACCTGCCTCTTCCTCCAGAGTACACTACCATCATCTGGCTTAGCTGTTTTATTTTTAAAAGATTAACTGAAGACAATTGGATCAGCACCCATTGTTAGGATTATACCATTAGGTCTTTTCATGTTATTAATTAATATAATTTTTTTTAAGAAAAAGTGAATATTGACCATAATACTGTGAATTGTATTGCTTTATTTTTTTGTTTTGTGTACTTTTTAAAAAAATATGCTGATTATTATTTTAAATTGTGTGTGCAGGAGTGCAGGTGGCTGGAGAGGCCACAGATGTTAGTTTCCCTGAGGCTGGAGTCACAGGTGGTTATGAACTACCAGGTGTGGATACTGGGAACTGAAGTTGGGTCCTCTGCAAGAGCAGTAAAGGCTCTTAACTGATGAGCCATCTCTCCAGCCTCTGTTTTGTGTTTTGAAAGTTTCATTCTGTAGTCCAGGTTGGCCTGGAACTGACTGTAACCCAGGTTGGTTTTCCAGTTTATGGTAGTCCTACTGTCTTTGCCTTCTTAATGCTGGGATTATAGGCATGTGCCACCAGGCCCAGATAAATTTTATTTATAAAAGGAAAAAATGACATTTTAGGACAAGAGATTCATCTGGAGAAATGCTAATCTTTAGGGGGAAAATACATTATGCAGTTGAAAAGTACAGTTTCAAATATGGCTTGAAAATACTGCAGTACTTGTCTTAAAGCTATTTGTAGAGGAATATATTACTAAAAAGGAATTTTCTAATCACCAGGATACAAATTTGAAAACCATTCCCTTTCATTTGGGTGGAAACGGCCCACTGGATGTGAGTGAACAGCTGTCAGTGTTCTCGGAAGCAGGTGTGGTTGTTGGTTAATTGCTTTCCTTTCCATTTTGAGTGGCAGGCCATGTGTCTTTGCTGATTCCGAAATGTTAAGACATTTCCTGCCATCAAGGTCATAGCTTCTTTTTATAGACTGGATTATTGATTTCTGTACTGGAACTTCATTCTCAAGTTCCCCTCTTAAAAAAGGAGGAAGTGCAGGAGTGGGAAGAGCAAGGAGTAACTCTGAGAGTTGTTTTCTTTAACTGGCCAGCGAAGCTGTCCTGCTGGTTTTGTCCCGTTGGCAGATATTTTGGCTCCTGCTTTATAGAAGCACAGCGGATGCTTTATTTACTGTCTAGGATCAGAGTCAGTAGAAGGAGGGAAAAATTCTGTGAATCTTCTTCTAAGTTTCAAGAAGCTGTGTCTCCAGTTTTTGTTTGGTAAATGTAGCATTAGAGATAAAGCAAGGTAGGTGGCCCAGGCTGGAGAGAGCAGTTGGTTGTCCCAGCAGTGTTCAGAATGGGTTAGAGTAAGTCAGGAAAATGAGCAACTTCAGTTTGAGACTAGTTAACTACATGAGAAGTGTTTAATTGGTAAAGATGATTTTTCTTCAGATTGTGTGCCTTTAGAAGCTTTCTCAAATAATCAAAAAGCAGTACAGATATTTCCCTCAGTAGTCTCCCTATTTTTGATGGTCAAGATGATTTTTGTCTGTAGTCTGAGTAGGTGTCTATGAGTTTTACAGTTACTCAGGGCCTTTACTTTCACCTTCAATATCCAGTTTTTGGACGCAGCCTTCTGGGTTCTACTTCAGAGTGTATCTGAAAACTGACTTACCCTCTGGATTGTTACTGTCTTGCTCTATAACACCTTATCTCCTAGACTGCCGAAACAGGCCCCTTCGCCCATCTTTTTGCTTCCACCCATATCATTTTTTCAGTCTGTTTTTGTAAAGCAGCTAGAGTGATATCTTATTTTAAACAAATTGTCATTTTTGAATGTAACCATTAATTTGCTTCATTTGAGGGTCACTGTTCTTTGAATGAAAGCCAAAATTTTATGGAGCCTATAAGGTTCTCACTTCTGACTCTACATTCTTTGTCCTCTTTTTCAGTAGCACTGGCCCTCCTGTTTTTCCTGGAACACTCAAAGCATGTCCTTTATAATTGTAACTACAGCTTAGCTTATCTGCTTGTCTAATGCTCTGAGTATCTATTTGGCTCACACCCTCTAGGCTTGATTAAAATGTCACTTTTCTAACAAATTCTTCTTAAAAAATTGGAATCCCAGTCACTTCTGGAACTACAGATTATTTAACTTTGCATTTTTCTTCAAGGAGTGGCATTGTATCCCCCCCACTAAAATATACAATTCATCCCAATAGGAATTTTTTGTTAATTGCTTTTTTGCATTAAGAATATGTGACATAGTATATATCCAGTAGATGTTTAAATTAATACATCATTATATAGACAGTCATAAAGAAATTTTAGCTCATCTGGATAAATTCAGATTAGGTCAGTTGTATTTATTTTAGTGGGAAATACAGATGTTTATGGAAGATGGATTTGTTTTAGCAAGGTTTTGGCTCTGTATACAATGTACATTTGGCTTTAAGTATCCTGATCATAGAGAATAATCAGACTCATTTGCATGGTTTCCTGTAGAATTTATGTTAAGAAAAATAACAGTACATAAACTTGCTTGTTTTTTAGACTTTGGGGTGTAGGTTCTGTTTGCTTCTGTCTAGAATTCTTGTAGTGTGCGTTTATATTATAGTGTGCTATTTTAATTTGGTGAATACTGGCATAGGTCATCAATTAGAGGCTTATATGACTTAATTTGGAGCTGAAAGAGGTGGAAAGCTTGGTGGTAGTGGATTGATGTTAGTAAGATTGGATCAAATTAAATAGGGCTGATCTCTCATGCCTTTGAATTGCTGTATACCCATATGAACAGGACTGTAGTTGCTGAGCCATGACATGAAGTTTGCTGAGTCTTTAACAAATATGAAAACTGTCTTCCTAGAACTGTAGTACTCACAGGCTTGCCTGGGACAGAGGGACTAGCCCTCTGGAGGCCTTTTCTAACCCTGTGATTATTACAGTATTGTTTGGAACATACATTTAAATCATTAGAGGTTCTTTATCACCCTAGAATTTTTAAAAGAGATGTGTAGTATTACATGGAAAAGCTAAAACCATTCAAAAGGTGTATGTTAAGATAAACAAATTATGCTTCTGTCCTTTAGCCCCTCTCCACACTTTCTCTGCCTTCTGGAAACCTTATCTCCCTTATCTTTGTAACCTTTAAGATAGTCCATGGGTATGAAAGTGCACACATGCATTTCTAAAAGCAGACCATGTACTCTGCCATGCATCTTTAAATTTAGTTTGCTAACTAGTGTCTTTCATCCTTCTTTACCTATTTGTTTATTATGTAGATCTATTTTATCTTTTAACCTTTGCCTAGTTCTCCATTTTAAGAATATACCCTGCAGCTGTTCTGTGGTGGCGCACTTGGGAGGCAGAGGCAGGTGGATCTCTGTGAGTTCGAGGACAGCCAGGGCTACACAGAGAAACTTTGTTTCAAAAAACATACATACATACATACAGTCTAATTAAAGGATGAGTACTGGATTATTTTATACATGTTGGCTATAGACTCGCCTTTAGATGGATACAAGCAGAAGGATACTGACACCAAGATTTAAACTGTTTTTTTTTTTTTTTTTGAGCTGAGGATCGAACCCAGATCCTTGCGCTTGCTAGTAGGCAAATGCTCTACCACTAAGCTAAATCCCCAACCCAGATTTAAACTGTTTGATACCCTCAGAGTTTTAAGTAGTCTCCATACTGTCTCAGCTAGTTAGGACGTTAGGACTTTACTTGCTTGCCTGTTCTTCCAAACCTCATATACTTTCCCTCTACTCCGTCCCTTCTTTCTAGCCTTCCACTTAAGGGGATTTCTGTGGCAAACCATTCTTTTCAATTCTTCTGTGAAAATATATTCTTTTGCTGAAATTAAAATATTACATATAAAACGGAATTATACCAAAATATCTTGAAAAAACCCATGTGTATATATGTCTGTGGAGGCATATACTGTTGTGAGAGTGCTCTTGGAGGCCAGTTTTGTTGTGAGCTGCCTGACATGGGTGCTGGGAACTGAACACTGGATTCTGCAACTCTTGAGCATTCTAGCTGTGGTAGATTATGGTGGAGATTTTGATTTAAAAACAGGTTGTTTGCTTTGCATCAGTGTCAGCTGCAGTTAACATTAGTTCAGCTGAAATGATAGGCGCAAAACTCTACTGTTGATTGTGTAGTTGGACTCTTGGGAAGGGTGGGACAGAAACTTGGTTTTATCATGTGTCTGTTAATTTTGATAGAACATACTGTTTCTTTTGGCGGAAATTCTGTTGTTGGAGCTCTTCAGTATTAAGAATTGAAAATCTAATAAAAAGTTATCATTATCCCTGGAAATGGTTCTTTCCAAAATGAAGTGGGAGGAATAGGATAGGATAAAGCTTGTTTTGTTTGCTTAGCAGACAAACCCTGGAGACTAGGTAGAAAATTTAATGCCAGGACCATAAGCTTTTAAGTCTGGCTGCCACTACAATGCAAGCCTGTTAGTGCCTCTGCTCAGCTGATACACATTAACTGTGATAACGTTGAATCAAAAGATTCAAACGCAGGTTAGAATTTCCTTGTGTTTTGCTGTGCACTGTATGCAAACCATTGTTTTTAGTAGTTTCTGGTAATCTTTTCCTCATAGAAGTCAGCAGTTGCAGATGCTTGAAGAAAATCTAGACTTGCATGCAGAGAGAATGGGTCTTGAATATGTGGGTGCATCCAAAGTGGAAGGGAAAAAATAACTAAGGAGTCAGGAGACCTAGGCTCTTGTCTTGAATTGCTCCTAATTGAATAGTGTTGGTCTTAAAACATTTAACCTATGTGAACAAGATCTTTGAGGTTTAAAGGTCAGAATAATTTATCTGCATTTCTCCTAGCATTTCTCCAAAGCTTTGTGGCTACCCAAAGAGTGTTCTGTAAAATGTCCTGTGTAACTTCAGGTGCCTGTGTTGGAGGTTACAATTAGAATTAAAATGGTATAGTAGTCACAGACAGTTTTGTTTTTGGCGGCCCCCGCCTCTTTTTTTTTTTTTGAGACATGGTCTCTCTCTATGTAGCTCCGGTTGTCCTGAAACTTGCTATGTAGACCTGGCAGGTCTTACAGAGATCTGCAGCCTGGACTGGTCTAAAATTTCTGTGTATCAAGCAAGGGTGGTTTTGAACTTATAGGGGGGAGCACCCCCATTCCCAACCACCCCCTTTTTTTCCCCCTGAGACAGTTTTTCTGTATTGGGGATAGCTGAGGTCTTGTGCATGCTGGACAAGTCCTTCATCACCAAAATGCACTCAGCACAAATATATTTATTGCTGCAAATTTAATATATTTTTTTGAGACAAAGTCTAAAAATGTAGCCCTGACTGGCCTGGAACTTGGTGATCATTCTGCTTCCCAAGTACTGGGATTTACAGACATGTGCTGCTGTACCCAGCTTTTAAAATTATTACTTTTAATTTTTGCAGTACTGGAATATCTAACTCAGGGTTTTATGCCTTATGGGCAACCATGCTACCTCTGGGTTTTATTTTCAGCCCTGAAACATCAAATAAGCATTTAGTTATTGGTGACTTATAGAAGAGGAAAGAAAAAGAACTTCTTAGACCATGTCCCTGTTTCCAGAGGAACTTAATCATCGGACTGAGCCTGTTTGTAATGAAACATCTTAAACTGTTTCAAAGCAGCAGGCCTAAAAAAAATTACGGATTCTGCTACTTCTCTGACTTACCTTGTGTTTTAATAATATTTGGATAGAAGAGTGCTGTAGGAACCACTCACTTTCAGATAGCTTATACTTTTTTTGTTCTTTAAATCTATGTGGATGTTTTGCTTACGTGTGTAGCTGTGCCTGACATGCATACAAGAGCCTTCAGAGACCAGAGGAGGGTGGTCGGATCTTCTGGAATCAGAGCCACAGACAGTTGTTAGCTGTCATGTGGGTGCTGGAAACCAAACCCAGGTCCTCTGAAAAACCAAGTGCTCTTAACCACTATTTATCCAGCTACAGAGTTCACATTTCCCTTTTAAAATTATTATTATTATTATTTATATTTTTTGGGTTTTTTTTTTTTTTTCGAGACAGGGTTTTTCTGTAGCTTTGGAGGCTGTCCTGGAACTTGCTTTGTAGACCAGGCTGGCCTTGAACTCACAGAGATCCACCTGCCTCAGCTTCCCGGGTGCTGGGATTATAGGTGTGCGCCACCACCGCCCGGTTTAAATTATTTTTTTAAGGTCTAGAGAAATGATGGCACATTGCTTGTTAAGAGTACTGACTGCTCTTCCAGAGAGCCCAAATCCCCAGCACCCACTAGGTGGCTCACAACTATCTATAACTCCAGTTCTAGGCCCTCTTCTGGCCTTCATAGGCAGTATATGTATATTATATAAAGACATGCAGGCAAAACACTCATACACTTAAAATTAATAAATCTTCAGAAATTTTTAAAAAACTTTTTTAGACAGGGTTTCGTTGTGGAGCCTTGGCTGTCCTGGAACTAGCTCTGTACACCAAGTTAGCCTCAACTCGCAAAGATTGGTCTGCCTCTGCCTCCTGAGTGCTGAGATTAAAGGCGTGCAATACCACACCAGGCTACAAAATTATTTTTTGAAATATTTACTTTTATTATTACTTTTAGCCCTACTTGTTTATGTGTTTGCTGGCTATGCACACATGAGTGCAGGTACTCTTGGACGCTAGAGGTTTTGGGTCTCTCAGGAGCTGGAGTCACAGGGAGTTTGTGAGCCACCCAGTGTAGGTGCTGAAATTTGAAGTTGGGTTCTTTTCAAAAGTAGTATACTGTCTCAACCACTGAGCCATCTCTCCAGCCCTAGAATTATTATTTTTCTTAGACAGGTCTTACCATGTAATGTAGTGCTGGCTGGCCTGGAACTCACTTTGTAGACCAGACTTGCCTCAAACATACAGAAATCCACCTGCCTCTGCTTCCTAAGTGCTGAGATTAAAGGCATATGTCACCAGTTCTAAATTTTTTTGGGAAAAAAGATTCCCCTACATTATTTTTGATACATGATCTTTTTTGGTTTTTCGAGACAGGGTTTTTCTCTGTAGCTTTGCGCCTTTCCTGGATCTCGCTTTGGAGACCCGCCTGCCTCTGCCGCCCAAGTGCTGGGATTAAAGGCGTGCGCCACCACCCTGCTCAGTGGTGATAAATTAAAACACGAAAACCACATAGCCAGTAGAAGACTGTAGATCGAGGCCCGGTTAGTTCATGTGACTTGAGACAACTTGAGGGAAGTCCTTTCACTTCTCTTTTTCTTTTCACGTAAATAACAGCTATTTGGGGAGAGAGGGAGTGTGTGTGTGTGTGTGTGTGTGTGTGTGTGTGTGTGTGTGTGTGTGTGTCTGTCTGTCTGTCTGTCTGTCTGTCTAGGCTTGCCTTGAACTTGCTATATAGCCAAGAATGACCCGGAATTTCTGATTTCCCTGTTTGTACCTTTCAGCTGCTAGGATTTTTGGACATGTGCCACCACAACCAGTTTATGAGGGGTTGGTGATCAAACTAGGCTTGTTAGGAAAGCAGTCTATCAGCACCCACCCTAAAATAAAAATTTGACCATGCTTAATGGATTAATATCATAATGAGGGTAATGCATAAAATTTTAATAAAATGAAATCTTTGAAGTAGAATTTTGGGCCGGGCAGTGGTGGCGCACGCCTTTAATCCCAGCACTCGGGAGGCAGAGCCAGGTGGATCTCTGAGTTCGAGGCCAGCCTGGTCTACAGAGCGAGATCCAGGAAAGGCACCAAAACTACAGAGAGAAACCATGTATCAAAAAACCAAAAAAAAAAAAAAAAAAAAAGTAGAATTTTGTTAAATGTCTTCAGCCTATTACAGATAGATACCTTATTTTAAACAAAGGCTATATGTGAAAGATCTATCAAAAGCAGAAAAATACAACATTTTTGTGAGCTGAAAGTTAAAAAAAAATAGTCGATGGAACGTTTTCTTCAAGTAATAGTGATTTTAATGAATTTTTAAGATCTAGACATTGAAAAATGAGTTAGAAATAATTTATTCCCCTATGAACTGTATTGAAGCAGTTTTGAAAAAAGATAAGGTGTTTAAGACTCTTGTTGTGTATGCACCCTTGTCGTCTTTATAGGTGGCAGTCATTTAGCATTGGTGATATTTGACCTGTCTTGGGCTCTCAGGGAGTGTATTTTTACTTTAGACTTCATGGTTACTGGGTTCTTAACCTCACTTCCTGTTACGTATGCTTTTTCTCCAGGTTTTTCGTTGGAATATACGTTGCACATTTATGGCGATTCTGAGTGTGAGGGCAGACTTCTGCCAGGCTCAGCACAGCGTTTTTGCTGACAAGTGAGCTTGGGGATATATGTGCCATAATTAACATTGCCTTGAAGACTCTGGACACCGAGACTGGCCTCAGAAGTAGTAGGCTTTTTTTTTTTTTTTTTTTAATTGCAAGCATATTTCTTTGAATGACTCCAGTAAAATTAAGCATCAAGTAAACTAAAGTGGAAAGAACCTACACCTTTAACTTGTCTCACTAGTGCCTAAATGTAGTTGAAAGGCTGCTTACATTTTGTATGTAGTTGGATTTTTTTGGAGGCTGAAGGTATCCATCTGCAGACATTGAGGCCCAAGTTGAATTTGGATTGAAGTGGATTCTGAATACGTCTGCCTGTGTTGGAGAAGCTTCATAAGGAATAAACAAGTTGAATAGAGAAAATAGTGATCAATAATAGGCATTTTAGTGGTCTTTTTAATGTTTTCTGCTGAGAAACATTTCAAGATTCATTGATCCCCCTTCCCCTGTTTTCCCTACCACATTCACACACGCACGCTCACACTTTTTATTTGCCATAATGAACCGTCCAGCCCCTGTGGAGATCTCTTATGAGAACATGCGTTTTCTGATAACTCACAACCCCACCAACGCTACTCTCAACAAGTTCACAGAGGTAAGATTGTAGGGTAGTCTACTATTGGGATTGACTTATAGCTAAAGTCTTACTAAAATTAGAATAAAGTTGTGTGATTTAGCTATGAATGTTTATTCTTTAATAGTTTATATTGGGTTGAATTGTTACTATAGAATTTTTTAAAGACTAAGAAACTTGGGGGCTACTCTAGATTACCTAGTACTTTAAACCTTGTGTTCTTTCTATGTTCATTAGTTTTTTTTTTTTTTGTTTTGTTTTGTTTTTTGTCATTTTTAGTAATAAAACACATTTGTTGAGCATAGTATGTCCTCAACATTGCAGTAAGCACTGAGCACTGCTTGTTTTTCAGGTCAAGGTACAAAAATTCTATATGACACAGGCACGCTTGTTCCCTCCTCCTTCTTACAGATAATACCACTCAGCTTCACAGTCATTCATTTAATTTGCCCAGTGGCTCATTGCATTTGGTAGAACTGACACATAAGCCTGTCATGCTGTCACTCAGGTTAAGGGGGTGGATGAGATGGGGAAAGGAGAACTCTCGGGTGTGACAGCCTCAGTTCAATCCTTGAGGCTATGACAACTGATTCCCCCAAGGTATTCTCTGATCTCCGCACACGTGCTCTACCAAACATGTGTATGTCCCATGCACACTAAATTAAAATGTAATAAATAGAATAAACTCATGTTATATTTCAAATTTCAGTGAAAAGATACTCCAAACTACTTAGTAATAGTAGTTATTACGATACAGGAACCCAGGAATTTGGGGGAAGGAAGTGGTCATGGGTAGTAGAACAGAGTCTCATTTGTTCCCCCCTTTTTGGTAATGAAGAAACGCTTTACTCTTTTAGCAAATATTTAAATGTAAAGTTTTTAGTCTTTTATAGGTTGTACTATCAAATGTGAATTTGCAGCTGGGATTCTCACTTTATGGGGGGCAAAGCTGATGCCAAATAGATGTTTATTGTAAAAAAAAGTTGCAGCACAATTTTTTGCTGAGTGATAACCATGAAAATTGTTTCAACTTTTAAAAAATTTTTTTTTTCCCATTTCTGTGGTACTGGGGATTGAAACCAGGACCTTGTGCAGGCTTGGTATGGACCTTTCCACTGACTTATATATATCCCTAGCACATGTATTTTGAGACTTTTCCCCACCGTACTTCAGTGGTACTGGAAATAGAACCCAAGACCTCGCCTCATGAATGTCAAGCAAATACACTGCCAGTGAGCTGTATCCCTGCCCTTTTTTATTTATTTTGAGGCACTCACTAAATTTTCTTAAATTATTTATTATTTATCTGTCTGTCTGTCTATCTATCTATCTATCTATCTATCTATCTGCCTGCTTACTTACTTATTTATGTTTTTTGAGACAGGGTTCCTCTGTAGCTTTGGAGCCTGTCCTGGACTAGATCCACCTGCCTCTGCCTCCCGAGTGCCGGGATTACAGGTGTGTACCACCACCACCCGGCTCACTCACTAAATTTTGAAGGCTGGCCTTAATTTAATCCCATAGCTCAGGTGGGTCTTGAATTTGTGATTCTTTTGTCTAGCCATCTAGGCAGCAAAAATTACAGGTCTGTGCCCCTAGGCTCACTTGAAATTCATTTTTAAAATTCCTAGCTGGGAGGTGGTGAGATGGTTCAGTGGATAAAAGCACTTACCACCAAACCTATATGGTGGAAGGAGAGAACTGAATTTTGAAAATTGTTTTGGAACCTCCATGTGTGCATTGTGGTATGTTCACAAGTGCAGGTACAAAAATGAATAAATGTGAATAAGATTTTTTAGACAAGGGTCTCACTATATAACCTTGTCTGGTCTTGAACCTCTGGAGTTCTGCCTGCTTTTGCCTCTGGAGAGCCATTCCTGACCTGTATTTTCTCTTTAAAGGAGCAAGGCATTTGCTTATAATTGTTTACTAGCTCTTTTTAAATCACTTTTTCTTCCTAATTTCAAAATTAAACTTACTCTTTAGAAAAGCAATAAATGCTTATTACACAAAACCCAAAATATATAGAAAAGCAAAATAAGAGCCAGGCATGGTGTTGAATGCCCTTCATCCAGCACTCAGGAGGCAGAGGCAAGTGGATCTCTGTGAGTTTGAGGCCAGCCTGGGCTACAGAGCGAGTTTCAGGACAGTTAGGGCTACACAAAGAAAACCCTGTCCTGGAAAAACTATAAACAAAGCAACAACAACAAAAACATTGAGTTGTTAAATACCTGGCTTCTGGATTTCCCCCCACATGTGTGTATATTTATAAATACACTTATGTAAGGTCATACCACATATTCAAAACTGTCCCCCCAATCCCTTTAGTGTTCCTTTCATAGTTGTCATAATATTATCTGTCTGGGTGTACTATCCCTCCCTTAATCATTCCCTTTTTTTGGGGAACATTAATAAACATTTCAACTGTTTACCATTCTGTTCTACATATGATGAAGATGTTGTGTAAGCTGTTCTGTCTTAATTACCTCTTTTCAATGAAATCCCAAGAATAGAATTTCTAGGTCAGTGTTGTATGCATGAACTTTGAAAGTTTTTGTGCTGTGCTGCTACACTGGTTGACCTTTATAAAGATGAATTTTTCCACAAGGACTGTGTGTCTGCTATATGTTGCTGCAGTGAGATCAGTTTTGAGCTTTGCCTAAGAACAACACTGCATAGTTTCGGCTTGTATGTTTCTGAAAACCAGTTCCAGATTCCCTGAACAAGTTTTCTGATGACTGTCTTTCTTTAAAGGAACTTAAGAAGTATGGAGTGACAACTTTGGTTCGAGTTTGTGATGCTACATATGATAAAGCTCCAGTTGAGAAAGAAGGAGTCCACGTTCTAGTGAGTGCATAGTGTCTTTGCTTGTTCCTACAAATACATCTTGACATTTCAAACACTAATATTTATGAAGCTTGATACTCAAGTGCCAAGGTAATAGGCAGTTTTTTTTAATTTGAGATTTTAATTTTTTAAATTTGCTATGTAAACCAACTGCTTGCAACTCAGAGATCCCTCTGAATAAGCAGTTTTGATAGCAGTCTTCTAGAGTTTTCTTTGGATTGATAAATGAGCAGCAGCATTTATTGTGTCCTTGGAGTCTACAACTGTAGTGTATTTTCAACAAATGAAAGGCAGAATCAAGTAGACACTTAATCCTAAAACATGGAAATTGGGGACTGGGAAATGTCTCAGAGAGTGAAACGTTTCTGTCAAAGCATGAGGACCTGAGATTGACCTTCAGAACCCAAGTAAAAAGACCATGTCTCAAAAAGTTAATTCTATGGGGTTGGGGATTTAGCTCAGTGGTAGAGTACTTGCCTAGCAAGCACAAGGCCCTGGGTTTGATCCTCAGCTGGGGGGTGGGGGGATAAAGTTAGTTCTAGCGGCAGGAGGCTCTCTGATTTCAGGGTCATCTTGGTCTACACAGTGAGTTCCAGGCCAGTGAAGGATACAACAGGGAGATCCTGTCTCAAAACCCCCACATGGCCACACCCACAATGGAAATTGTTATTTTTTTATTTTGGGGATTAATGCAGTATTTAGCTTTTGTTTCTAGGCTACTAATTTGAATATAATAATTTCCATCAGAAATACTTCATATGGAAATATCCTCTCCCAGTTTGTAAGTATGACCTTAGTGACTTAGTGTTTTGTGGATCATTTGTAGAGGACAAAAAGGCAGGAGCAAAAGCTGAAGGCTAGGAGAAGGCATCTTGGTACAGAGTACTCTTTGGTAGCCTTCTTCAAGAGCTCTAGTAGGGTTAGACTAGTTCGGTTTGAATACAAAGCAAGCATGCTAACTGCTGTTTCTTTACAGACAGTAAGAGACTCTTATTTGGAACAAAAACAAAGCAAAACAAAAAAGCCTCTACCATTTCCCCTGAATAATTGGCTCACAAGAGTAACTCTTAGGAATGAAATGACCTTGCAGTCTTCTATGCCTTTTTGAGAGCAATGTAGTAGGAAGAGAGCTGGAGCTTTTGTGAGTAACTGGGAAGAAAGTAATGGGAGGTAGATGGTTCTGTGACTCCTCAGGTACGGACTTGGTCAGTGGCTTGGAGGGCAGTTGATACAGGTAAGTTTCCTTGTTGGTCAGTCATCTCATATTTGTGACCCATACTTTTCTCACTTTTGCTTTAGTGAAAACATGTTTTTTAATGATTTCACTGCGGGGCTGGAGAGATAGCTCAGCAGTTAAGATCACCAACTGCTCTTCCGAGGACCTGGGTTCAATTCCGATTATACACATGGCTGCTCACAGCTGTTTGTACCTAACAGTTTAGGTACAGTTTGTTCCAGGGGATCCAATACCCTCACAGACATAAAAGCAGGCAAAACACCAATGCATATAAAGTACACATAAATAAATTATTTTTAAAAAAGTTCACTGCTTGGCATTGAAACAATTGGCTTGCATTTTTTTCTAAGAGACTAGTCCATGGGCTGGAACTGCTGTCGGTAAGATTATGTGTATAGAATGCAGCCCTGTGAGTTTATTTTTTTGAGGCAGCTTCATGTTATATAGGTAGGCCTCAAACTCATTATGTGATTGAGGATGACTTTGAACCGACCTTCCTTCCTTTACCTCCCAGTGCTGAGGAGGACAGGTGTGTGTGCTGTGGTTACTTTATGCAGTTCTTGGAGGGTGAGCCCAGTGCTTCCTAAATGCTACAAGCAAGCACTCTACCAGCTGAGCCATGTCCCCAGCCTGGTTCTGTGGTGTTTTTAGTTTATTTATTTTTTTGTTTTGTTTTGTTTTTTTGTTTTTCGAGACAGGGTTTCTTTCTCTGTAGCTTTGGAGGCTGTCCTGGAACTAGCTCTGTAGACCAGGCTGGCCTCGAACTCACAAGAGATCCGCCTGCCTCTGCCTCCCGAGTGCTGGGATTACAGGCATGCACCACCACCACCTGGCTTAGTTTAATTTTTAAATGTTAATTTTTTGTTTTTTGTTTTTTGTTTTTCCGAGACAGGGTTTCTCTGTGTAGCTTTGCGCCTTTCCTAGAACTCATTTGGTAGCCCAGGCTGGCCTGGAACTCACAGAGATCCATCCGCCTGGTTCTGCCTCCCAAGTGCTGGGATTAAAGGCGTGCGCCACCACCGCCCAGCTTAAATGTTAGCATTTTTAAATGTGTGCATACATGTGTTTTCATGTTCTGATCTGCTGGAGCTACTGGTGGTTGTGAGCCACTTGATAAGGGTTCTGGGAATTGAACCCAGGTCCTCTGGAAGATCAGTAAGTGCTCTTAAACACTGAGCCATCTCTCTAGCCTTGTTTTCAACTTTTATAAATAAAATTTTGTTTTTCATTATTGTGTACATGTGTGGAGCCATCAAGCTTGCCTAGTCCTGTGTATTTTAAGGAAAGATTTAAAAATTTTTGAAGTGTGGTGCATCTCTCACTCAGCGCTTGGGAAGCTGAGCAGGAAAATGACAAGTTCAGGACTAGATTGGTCCTGAACAATGAAGGAAGGTCAAGGCCAACCTGAGCTTCATATGAAATCCTGTTTCAGAAAACAGAATATTCAAATTAAGCTGAATACAAGTTAATTTTTCCCTCTTGTGTGTTCTTAGTGGGTATATGAGAAATCACCTTGCTTTGATAATGAGCAGTATGAGAAGACTTTGGATTGGCCATGGTCTTTGAAGCAGTAATGTTGGCAAACACCTTCATAAAATAGAATGAGCTAGAGAACTTAAATTAGTTTGTAGAAGATAATGCTGGGTCTGGGATTTATTCCAACCCTTTAAGTTTGGCTTTCTGTTTTGTTTTAAATAGCTGTGCCCAGATAAAATTAAAGGTCTTACTTAAACTTGAAGAAAATGAGGAGGTTACCTTTTCCCACACAGATTTATTTATATTTTCCCAGTAAAAAGGTTTTTGGAAAGAGTCACTCTAGTCCAGGGGAATTGGGATAAACCAGTTAGCTGGTAGTGATGTCAGTGTCGGTACTGTAGGTTCTGATATTTCTATTTGTTTAATGCTCTTTTTTTAGAAGATTTATTTATTATGTATACAGTGTTCTACCTGCAGGCCAGAAGAGGGCGCCAGATCTCATTACAGATGGTTGGGAGTCACCATGTGATTGCTGGGAATTGAACTCAGGAACTCTGGAAGGGCAGCAAGTGCTCTTAACCTCTGAGCCATCTCTCCAGCCCTTAATGCTTCTTTTTAAGAAAGACAGCTGTTGTGTTGCCTATGCCTGCAGTCCCAGCACTTGGGAAACGAGGCAGGAGGAGGGGGAGCCAATGGGAGGCAGCAGCAGGTGAATCTATTTGAGATTGAAGCTAATCTGGTCTACATAAGGAGTTCCAGACTAGCCAGATCTACATATTGAGACCCTGTCTAAAAATGTTAAAAGAACAAAAAACACACAAACTGCCTATCAGTGAGGGCAGCATGTTATGTGCATTGTTTTTTATCCAGGTACACTTTAAGGAAGTGTTAGAGGAAGTAAGCTCTCCATTAGGGTTTACAGTTTAACTGTAGTGACAATTGTTGTAACACTGGCAGCCCTTTAATTATGAGGTATAGTTGACAATTCAAACATAATTTGCTGTCATGGCCAATGGCTACTTAGAATATTCCACTGGTGCCAGTAATGATTGCTGAATCAGTTTAGTGCTTGTTTCTTTTCTAGTATTCTTACTTAGTCTCAGCACAATAGTCTGGAGCTTTAAAAGGATTCCCCATTTCATTTTTGTCCTTTAGGAGGGGGAAAGAGTGCATAAAATGTGGTGAATCCTGCCCATTTGTGTTGGAGTTATTAGGACCTCTTGCCTATGTAACAGCAAAGACTAAACAAGCAGTAATGTGCTGTTTGGTAAATGCAAGGAGGGCTGAAAGACAACCCAGATTGATGACTAGACAGAGAGGGAGGCTGGGTGAGCTGTGGAAGCATACACCTTTAGTCTCAGCAGTTGGGACTAGAGGACTCTATTGAGTTCAAGGTTTGGCAGGGCTCTATAGAGACCCTGTCTCCTCACTAAAAGAGGAAGTGAAAGGTATTTCAGCACATGCCTGTAATCTTAGAATTTGGGAGGTAGAAGTTGGAAGGATCAGAAGTCCAAGGTCATTCTCAAGTTAAAGGTCAGTTTAGACTATATGAGACCATAAAACAGGATGCTTAAAAAATCATCTCAAGGGTTGGGGATTTAGCTCAGTGGTAGAGCAGAGCGCCGCTTGAGGCCCTGGGTTCAATCCTCAGCTTAAAAAAAAAAAAAAAAAAAAAATCCTCTTAGGAGCCTATCATTGACACTGTCCTTACTAAATGACCTGTATTATTTGGGTGGAGGTTTAATCCCCCCCTTCTAATTTTATTTACACAAAGATAGTATTTCAGAAAGAAATGAAAAACAGAGATTTCAGAAAACCATTCTCTAAGCAAAAGATCTTATAGCCCAAGGGATAATTCTCAGAAGCAGTTGTGAAGGAACCAGTGAGACTCCATGAACCAGTGAGACTCCATCCGGCACACACTTCCAGGGGACCTACAGTGGTTAGCAATGTCTGTCCAGGCACTTGTTCTCAGCTGCTCTAGATCTGTGACACAACAGTTCTTGGTAAAGATAGGGCTGGGGGAGGTAAGTGGTAGGATGCTTGCCTAGTGCCTATAAGTCCCTAGGTTCAGTTTGCAATGTTTATGTGTATGTCTGTCTTTAGATGTGTATGGATGGCGTTTGATTATAGATCATTTTTGAAGGCTTAACTTGGCAGATTGAAATTTTGGTTTTGGATTTTTTTTTTTTTTTTTTTTAGCAGTGATTAGAATTGTGTGAAGAATAGTTGTACAGAGCCTAGCAGTAGTGGCACATGCCTTTAATCCCAGCACCTGAGAGGCAGAGGCAGGAGGATCTGTGTGAGTTCAAGGCCAGCCTGGGCTACAGAGTGAGTTCCAGAACACCTAAGGCTACAAGAGAAACTCTGTTTCAGAATAAAACAAAAGAATAGGTTTAAGTGATGCAGTTAATTTAGTTAAGCTTGCCTGCCCTGGCTACTATTTTCAGTTCATCTGTATTAGGATGTTAGTCCCTAAGAACATACCAGTTGAATGTAAGAAGTCATTTCTTTTCAGGATTGGCCATTTGATGATGGAGCTCCACCCCCTAATCAAATAGTAGATGATTGGCTGAACCTGCTAAAAACCAAATTTCGTGAAGAGCCAGGTTGCTGTGTTGCAGTGCATTGCGTGGCAGGGTTGGGAAGGTAAGAACTTTTACTTTTTTTTCTGAATTTATTGGTGTGTCTAAGAAAGCCAACTGAAAATTTCACCTTGGTAGAACTTGCATTTAGTAACTAAATGATACTAAATTATTGGAAAGGAAATGAGCAAATGCCAGTGTAATAAGCTTTCTTAAGAGCCAACTGTGTTGGTTCTGGATTGGATTCTAATGCTATATTGCATGTAGTGAGGGTCCGTGCCCCATTTCAAGAAATAAAGATACTTAGGTCATTAAGTGGGCAACAAAATTGAAATAGTTTTAGAGGTTAAAGTATCTGTACATGGTTGGGTTTGGATTGAAATGAAAGGGAGTTAACAAGGTTACTTTTAAACTCGAACAGCAATGTATGGACACTGAGAATTGACTGATTTTAGAACCTTTTCTGCCAAATATGCTTGCAGAAGTTTAAGTGCCAATTTATGAGTGCGCTGTGACTCAACTCCCTGTGAGATGCCATTGCCTCCAGGTGGTGGTGACTTGGGCTATTAGCTCTGCTTAGCACTTTAGTATGTTAAGGTTTCTTCATGAGGTTGGACGTTTCAGCCCTTCTCTTGAAGGCTAAAGGTGGTGTGAGGCTTTACTGGGTGGCTTTATTTCTGCTGCCTGTCTCAGGTAGTCGAGATGGTGTCCTATCAATGGGCTTTCTAAGACACCTTTCTTTGGGGGTGGGGGGATAGAGAGGCTGAGTGTGGTGGTGGTGGTGGGAGGGAGGCAAGAAGGATTGTCAATGAGTGTGAGTAAATGTGAGGCCAGCCTGGTGTACATAGCAAGACCTTGTCTCTGAAGAAAAGAAAATATCAAGTTACCCAGATGAGGTGAAAAAGCTTGAGTTAGTTTTTTCTTTTCTTTTTTTTTCTCTCCTTATTTTTAATTTTTAAAATTTTTTTGGCGACATGGTTTCTCTGTTTTATAGCCCTGGCTGTCCTAGAACTCACTGTGTAGACCAGGCTGTCCTTAAACTCACAGAGATCTACCTGTCTTCCAAATGCTGGTATTAAAGGCATGTGCCACCATACCCAGCACAAAGCTCAAATTGGTAATGTATAAGCTTTCCGTTAAAACCAGTGCACACTTTAGATTCTAATACTGTGGACACTTACGATGGCCTTCTCTGCAGGGCTCCTGTGCTGGTTGCACTTGCATTGATCGAGTGTGGAATGAAGTATGAAGATGCCGTTCAGTTCATAAGACAGTGAGTATATACAGTTGTCTGTGCAGAAACCCTAAGTGGGGCTATGCATGAGGAAGAGGTTATTGAGCCATTTGAAATAGGTAAGAAGTGGCTGGTCTGTGCTTAAAATACTGTTTGAATAAAAAAGACAAAGGCAAGTGACAAAGACTACCAGGAGTTTGTAAGATTGTTCTTTTAATTTAGATGTCAAATTTGGGCATGGTAGTACGTGGTTTGATGTCTAGGAATCTTGACAGTGAGTAGATTGAGGAGTGCTGTTTTCAGTGGATTTCATAATAGCACCCAGTGCAATTTCATGTGACCAGCAGGCAAAAGGAATGCATGGAGGAACAGATTAATCACTTTGGTACTTTAACATTATTTATTTAATTTTATGTGCGTTGGTGTTTTGCATGCATGTATGTGTAAGGATGTCAATCCCCTGGAACGAGTTATAGACAGGAGCTGCCATATGGGTGCTAGGAACAGAACCCAGGTCCTCTGGAAGAGCAGCCAGTGTTCTTAATCAATGAGCCATCTCTCCAGTCCCTACTTGGTACTCTTGAATGACCTATTTCCATACAAAATTATAATGGTAGTAATCTGACATCCCCGACACTGGTCTGAAATAATAGGCCATGTTCCTTTTTTTTTTTATATATAAACAAAATTAAGAGGAGGAAGAAAAGACTGACAGGAGACATGAAGTGTCTGGTTCTCAGCGCTGAGATGACGGTATCCCACTGCCACTCCAGTCTGTCCTGAACATGAGAATTTGTCTTCATATACTCTAGTTTTAGTTTTTTAAAGCGTACTAAATGCTTGTTTCTCATTCTGACCTGAAGACTCTGTTCATCTCATTGGAAAGAGTGTAGTCAGGTGTTACTGATCAACTCTGCTGATCTCTTTTAAATAAACTACATGATGGGCAAAGAAATTCAAACTCGGGTGGCAGAGGAAGGCAGATCTCAGTATTTGAGGCCAGCCTGAGCTACAAAGTGAGTTTCAGGGCTACACAGAGAAACCCTGTCTCAGGAAAAAAAAGAAAAGAAAAGAAACTTCTTTTGGAGGGGCTTGAGTTTAAAGGTGGCCCACGCCTTTAATCCCAGCACTCAGGAGGCAGAGGCAGGTGGATCTCTGTGAGTTGGAGGCTTGTCTGGTCTACAGAGTGAGTTCCAGGTTCCAGGACAACTATAGAAACCTTGTCTCTAAAAAACCAAAAAATAAACAAAAACAAAAAAACTCCAGGGCTGGAGAGAGATGGCTTAGAGGTTAAGAGCACTGACTGCTCTTCCAGAGGTCCTGAGTTCAATTCCCAGAAACCACATGGTGGCTCACAACCATCTGTGATGAGATCTGGTGCCCTCTTCTGTGTACATAATAAATAAATAAATAAATAAATAAATAAATAAACAAACCTTAAAAAAAACCAAAACACCAAAAAACAAAAACTCCAGAAGAACGTGTCTGTAGCTGGGTGGCAGTAGCACATACCATTAATCTCAGTACTCGGGAGGCAGAGGCAGGCAGATCTCTGTGAGTTCAAGGCCAGCCTGGTCTACAGTGCAAGTTCCAGGACAGTCAGAGCTACATATAGAAACTCTGTCTCATAAAACCAACCAACCAAACAAACAAAACAACCAAGTTCATGTACCAGCTTTTAAAAGTGATGCGGTATGGGGAATAAGCAGGTTTTCATCTGGGGAGAGCTGGCTTAGATGGCATTATGCCATAAATAGTACATTTATGTAAGCTGTGCAGTTCTTTGCTATATGATAGTGTACCATTCTTGTATTTTCAGAAAAAGAAGGGGAGCATTCAATTCCAAACAGCTGCTTTACTTGGAGAAATACCGACCTAAGATGCGATTACGCTTCAGAGATACCAATGGGCATTGCTGTGTTCAGTAGACGTAGAGGAAGGCTGAACGGATCGTGGCATTAGAGGGAACTCTTGGTACCTGGAAATGTGAATCTGGAATCTTACCTGTGTCATCAAAGTAGTGATGGATTCAGTACTCCTCAACTCCTAATGATTGAGAAGAAAGCAAATGATAAAGAAATCCCTCTATAACACGAATAAAATGTTTAAGAAAAGAAAAAAGAAAGGAAAAGGGATTAATTTAGTGAAAGATGATTTTGCTCCTAGTTTTGGAGTTTTGATTTCTGCCAGGATTGAATTATTTCAAAATCTCCTGTGTTTTTTAAACTTTTTTCAAAATAGATAATCTGAGGAAAACCAGCAGAATATTAACCAGTGTGGAGCCAGTTGTTGGGGAGCACACACTTCCATTATGCTTGGCACATAGGTCTCCTTGTGGTAGGATTTGGGGGAGGTAGATTTTCCCCATCTTTCTTCCTGTCCCGGTGCCCCTCCCCCCAATACATGTAGATGGAATAGAAAGAAACCCTTGTTGCTGTAGATGTGCTTGTGTCTGCAGCCTTGAGCCTACCTGGGCACTTTTAGGAAAACAACAACAACCCCCCCCCAAAAAAAAAAAGCTCCAAAAAAAAAAAAAAAACAAGCAAAGAAAAAGCAGTGCGCATCTGTTCTATGATCTAGGTGGTTGTTTAGTCTAGTGATGGTGGGTGTTCACCTTAGTTCCTCTTCCTCACTTAGGCATGAAAGGTAGCCAGGAGCAGTTTGTTTTGGTAAATGGTGAGGAAATGACATCTTAAAGAGGAGTCTGTCTCCTGGAACTTAGCTGAGATGAGAATCCTTTCCCAATAGTGGAAGAAGTGGGCATCCCAGAAACCAGAGATGGCTCCAGGCCATCGATGGTCTGTCTAGGAGAGTTAGCATATTTCTACAACTGTAGAACTATGGGTTGTGGATTTGCTATCTAACGATGTCATGGAAAAGCAATATCTTAAAATTTTAGGGCTGATTTCAGAAATAGAGGAGCAACAGGATATTCACAGTATTTTGGTCTTGAGAATGTCTGTGATGGTGGTTTTCCAAATTACTCTATGTACAGTTAGTGTAACCACCTATTACCTTGTTATTACTAGATTCTTCTGAGATTAAAAAGAAATCACTGTCAAAGCCAGTAATATCTAGTCAGTGTGTATCCACAGGCAATGGCAAGCAATAAAGTGAATAGCAAAGGGGACTCCACTCTTGGCATCATGTGGTAGCATTTTTCGGGTTGTCTGTTAAATGTGTTGATACAGAAAAGCTGTTTTTTCCTTATTTGCAGAAGACAGTTGACCAGGCTGCAGTGGAAAGGCATCTCCAGGGACTCTGGCACCCTCTTCACCTAAATGTTCGGTACTTGACAGTGAATGTCAAGCCCTGAGTGCAGGCCTAGAATCTTCCTTGTCCCAGTGGAAATATATTGTGCAGAGCCATAGGCTTCCCGCTTTGTTAGTACAGATAGGCCAGTAGGATGGACAACATCTCATTGATGGTACCTCGGTGGCTGGCAGCTTTGTGAACTGCCTCTATACTATTGCAGGGATTGTTCTGCTTTTAATTAAATTAGTCTGTGGAGTCCTTCCTGCCTCATCCCAGAAAATGAAAAATAATGCTTTTTTGACATTGTTTCTAGAATTTTAAAGTAAAAAATGATGATACAACCCAAAATTCTCTTCTTTCAGAACATGACGACAATAGATCGCTTTAACATAAACTCAAGATCAAAATATCTTCCCTTCTAAGTTTAGATTGACTGTTGACTCCAGGGGTTTTGATCAATACCAGCAAACCCTTTTCCACTTGACATGTTCAGAAGTTTGGTGTGTACATTTGTGCACGAGCATATGTGTTCCCATGAGGTTATGTGCATGCAGGTGTCCCATCGGAATCAGTGCCTACTTGAGATAGAGTACATTCCTGGTTCTGTGTGAGGAGAAGGGTGGATAAAGCAACATAAAACAACCGTCATATTGTTTTAAATAAGACTAATGTTAACTGTTCTCAGAACTGGACTTTTTTCCCTCAAAATTAAAACTTTTTTTTTTCTTTTGGATTTAATGAAGTATTCCTAGTGGAAGCCAGTTTGGCATGGTGAGAGAGATGTCAAACTTTTGAAAGGTGTGCAGCCTGATTTAAAACCAAATCCTGAACCCTTTTAAAGAACAATAAAACATATTTTACATGCTCTTTGTGCGATTTTTTTTTCCCCCCCACCTCCAAATTGAGTTTGTTTGCTCTCCTTTCTCTGGGATTCTCAAGACCTGGTTTGTGTCCTGATAATGTGCTTCCAAGAGGTGAAGTGGGAAGTGTTCAGTTAGGTGTCCCTGACCTGCAAGTAGTACATTTTTCTGTTTCACCTCTTGGACACAACAGTATAGGAATTCAATGTCTCATTCTAAGGAATTTGCTTACATCATAGGCTTGGATAAGGCATTACAATTTTTCTTTAAACTCTTAAAAGTAGAGAATTATCTGCTTTATGTATCATAGAATTTCTCTTTAATAATTGGTAAGCTAGATAAAGTGCCAAGGTACAAAGAATTAAAAGATGAATTCTGCTTTAGAGGACCTTAGTCTTAGTGAGTGGAAGCTGGGTGTGGTGGTAAGCATCTGTAATTTAAGCACTCTAGCTTGGGGGATGGAGGATCAGGGCATTCAAGGCTGCCCTAGGCTACATGGCAAGACCTTGTTTTGGCAAACAAAGTTACAGTGGATGGATGGCTTTGTGCTGTGCTATCTACAAGCTGTTGGTCCCACAGTTTAGCGTTAATCTTGTCCTCTACATTAGCTCCCTTAGATTCTTTGGCTGGTTGTGATAATTAGCTCTACAGGAAATTGCTATGCCTTGTCTTCATTCTGGCTGGACTGTGTGGTTAAGCCAACTACTCCTACCCTGAAATTGTGCAGCTCTACATGCTAGTGAGTCTAAAGTCTTGTGGCCTCATGCATTGTCTCAGACCTGCCACATCTGTCTCATTTGCGCTTTCTCCTTGCTCACTTTAGCTCTGATTGGTTGGTTTTTAAACCTAGAAACAGAGCCAGGAAGACAGCTCTGCAGGTAAGAGACTGTTCATCCCTGGAGCCTCCGAAAGAGCTGGATATTTGTAATCCCAGCACTCCTGTGGAGAGATGGAAAGCAGAGGCAAGAACTGTCTGGAAGCTCCTAGGTTAGCTAGCTTGGAGACCTCTGCAGTAAGAATGCCAGATAGTCTGAACCAACTAGGAATGCTATTCCCTGACCTCCACACTGTGTCTTGGCTGGTATATGCCAATACACTAAAGCTCTAAAAGAAACTTCACACTGTCCTGACACACACACATCTCACCCATCTCTGGTGGGCACCTGTGGTACTGTCTTAAATTGTTACTACCAACATATTGACCCCTGTTTAAAGGGTCCCATTCTATAAACATATCTAGGATTTAAAAAGTGAGCAAATGTGTACCTACTTGAGTTTATGTGTACCACATACATGCAGGGGTCCATGGAAGCCTAAAGAGGCAGTTGGGTCCACTGGAACTAGTGCTTCAAGAGCCTGAGTCTTCTGCAGAACCAGCAAAAGCAATCACCAGGTAACTCCCCAGCCCCATTACTTTTTTTTTTTTTTTTTTTTTTAAAGCTTAAGACAAGCATTTCCATCTATCTGATTTCATATCTTATTTGAGTAAGGGGCTCTTTAATCCTTTCCCTAATGCCCTTTTCATTTTCTGTCTAGATCATTCTCACCAACAGTAAGTATGCTGTTTGTTGGCATACAAAAACAGAGTTGGACCTGGTAGCTCATACTTTTTAATTCTAGGATTCTGGTGGCAGAGGCAGGTAGTGGTGAGTTCCAGGACAGCCAGGGATATGTAGAGAAACCCTGTCATTTAAAAAAAAAAAAAAAAAAAAAAATTGGGTTGGGGATTTCGCTCAGTGATAGAGCGCTTGCCTAGCAAGCACAAGGCTTTGGGTTCGATCCTCAGCTAAAAAAACAAAAAAACCCCAAACAAACAAACAAACAAACCCGAAAAAGAATAACTGGGGGCTATCTCAGAAAGTTACAGACAAGTGCCATCAAGCCTGAGAGTTTGATCCATGGAGACCATGCTGTGGCACAAGTACACATGTGAAAAGATAGAAACCTGTTTAATTCCACATCCACCTCCTTTCTCTGCTCCCCCGCCCTCCACCCCAGTACTGGGAATTGAATTTAAGACCTCAGCATGCTGGGCAAACACTACCATCAAGCTTCCCTCTTAACTGTACAGTAAAACCAAACCTATAGTCGCTTTTTTGAGCAAAGCTTGTTTATTTTTTTATTTGTCTAAGCTGATCTATAACTTAGACCTTACTGGTCTCCTCTTCAGGTTTTATCATCCTGCTGGGTGTCAGATGTACACTTCCCTTGCTGGCTCCCAGTGAGGATTTGATTTCACTGGGATTGCCCCCTTTTATGGGGGATGGGGTTGAGACAGGGTTTCTTTGTATAACATCTCTGACTGTTGTGGAACTCGCTCTGTAGACCATGGCATCCTCTAACTCCCAGAGATCTGCCTGCCTCTGTCCCCTGAGTGTTGGGATTAATGGCGTGTACCAGCACTGCCTGGTGGGATTACCCCTATTTAAAGACTGCCAGCTCTGTTGTGCTTATTAGTTCAGTGGTGGGTTCTCCAAGCTTTAGGTGTGTCTACATGATGGAGTTGGTGGCACTTTAAAATTCATCTTTGTGACTTAATGATCCCTCAAAGTTGTACACATAAGTCCCTGGGTCCTGTGAATGTGAACCTGATGGTGAGGCTACTTGGTGTATGTGATGAAGGCATTTCCTAGGTGACCTGGCGGATCAGGGCAATTTAATGTTGCTGGCTTTGAAGATGGATGAAGGGGCCACAAGCTAGCATTGCTGGCAGTACTGGGACCCAAAGAAAGCAAGGGAAGATCCCCCCATCTCCAAGAATGAGGAAACGCAACACCTGGGATTCATTTTCACAGGAATCTACACAACTATAGCATGAGAACTTTCACCCTTTGTAAGAAAGTTTCATTCTGGCTCAGATTGGCCAAATGCCCGCCCTTGTAATGCTGGATTACAGGTGTGAGCCATCATACTTTGCTTTAACCTTACTTGTTTTATCCCCACCCAAGACGGTCTCACTATGTAGCTAGCTAGCTCTGGTTGTCCTGGAGCTCACTTGGTAGACAAGGCTGACCTCGAATGACTTCTCCTGCCTCCCAACGCTGGGATTAAAGGTTTGCATCACTAAACTTGGCTTTGAACTTTAATTTTAAAAGTCAGTGTGTGTGTGTGTACACACATATGTACCCCACAGCATTTGTGTGGTGGTCAGAACAACTTGCAGGAGTTGAGTCTTCTCTGTGGGTCCCAGAAATTGAACTCAGGTTTACCTATAACTCTCGATGGTCCTGCCTCTCCTCCACACCCAGCTGGGGTTTCTGAATAACAAACAGGCTCATCATGGTGGCACAGACCTATAATTTCAGCATTTAGAAGGCTGAGGCCTTGAGCTTGGTCTAACCTGGGCTACATAGTCCCTGTTTCAAACAAAACCCGATTCATGATTTGAGATTAAACACAGCTTGTTGAATGCTGTAACTGAACCTCCTGTGAGAGGAATAATGATGTGCCCGTTACATATTTACCACCTGTCCTAGGCACTGAGACTACAGAAGGGCACATGACAAACTGGTAAGTTCTGGAGAAGGTAAGAGTTTTCAGGTAGTGTTCAGTGCTATGAGAATAGGAAGAAAAAGCACAAGTGGTTTGTGTAAACCCTACTTGGTATGTGTATGCACAGCAGTGCAGAGCCTATTAGTATAGTAAGGAGGGCAAGTAGATTTGTACTGATTGGTGATAGTGGGAAGGTAGTTTGTGATGTGATTATGTGGCAGGCATCTCAGTAAATGGGCAGTGTATTTCTTGAGGGGGTAGGTTAGCCATGTGGTTCATTGAAAAGATTCATGTCGCCTGGCAGTGGTGGCACACACCTTTAATCCTAGCACTCGGGAGGCAGAGCCAGGCAGATCTCTGTGAGTTCGAGGCCAGCTTGGGCTACCAAGTGAGTTCCAGGAAAGGCACAAAGCTACACAGAAACCCTGTCTCAGGGGAAAAAAAAAAGTTCTTGTCTGGGTACCATCAATATTTTTTGGGGGTGAGGTCTTATATCGCCCAGGCTGACCTTGAACTGGCTATGAACAGTGGAGGATGATTTGAATTCCTGATCTTATTCCCTCCACCTGCTGAGTGCTGCGTGACAAGTTTGTACCACTACTTTTGTTTTTGAGTCAAAATTATGCCTAGTTTGGCCTGGAATTCCCAATCCTCCTGCCTCAGTCTCCAAAGGTCTGGGAGCACAGAATCAGAACTACATCCAGCATACACAAGTCAGCTGAATAGGATCCTCTTAACTGCAGATTGCTGCTTTTTGCAGGGCAGAGCCACTGAAGGTCAGCAATCACAGCAGTTACAAAGTCAGGTCTTTGTACAGAAGGTTATGTAAGAATCTTGAGTTAGAGGCTATATTTGTAAGGTGTGATTGATTTGTACTGTGCATGTGGTATGTGTCAGCCAAGTTAATGAGAATGAACCGGAGAGGTTGGACCCTGAGGAATCTTGGTGGCTAATGATGGGGCTGCTGTGGTCCAAGAAAAGGAAGTTTTAGGCCTTAACCAAGGGAGCAAGGGAGGCCTATGGTAGAATTTACTTCCCACCACCATTGTGCAGGTCTGTGTGAAAGGTGAGGTGAGCAGTATATCAGTTTTAAAAGTCCTAGGAGCTAACGTGGCTATGGAAAGGTGTGGTAAACCTTTCCCGTACCCACCTGTCTCCTTTCCACAGATCACGTAGACTGGAAGCAATTAGAATATTTCATGCTTGCAGCTCTGACCTCTGCCCTGGAAGAGGTCACTGGCAGGTGTACCACACTGTGGCACTGCTGTCACTGGTGTCCCCTTGTTTTAAAGGTAGGGAGTCAGGAAAATAGAAAAACAAGGGGCTAACACTACCAGTATCTGTCTAGTTCTGCTGCTCTCAGGGTTTTACATGCCTGATCGGATTTAGTCTTCATAGGCCTCACCACCAGCCCTATTTATAAATGAGAGACTACAAAGTAAAGAAATAGTGAGCAGGCGCTGGCAAGGTCAGTATGCTAATCCTGGGACTGACTCTAAAATTGGCCCTTTGCTGCCCAGCTGGACTGCTTTGTAGACTGGGAAGAGATCTATTGGGGATTTCTTAGGCATTGGATGATGCAAAGGAGCCCTTGGTAATTGAGCTGCATCTTTATATTAAATGTGGGGGCAGGAGAGGGTTGGCATGCTTGTGCATATGCATGTGTATAGCAATTCTGACTTGTCGGTGGCTTCAGCTTGTGCAAACTGTGTGTAATGGGCCTTGCCAGTAACAAACCAGGACATTCAAGCTGAGTGGTTTATAGTTTATAATTGGCTTCTTATTACTGTTGGCTGCCTTTCTTGCACATAGAGTATTACTCCAGGATTGGTATTTGATTTAAGAAATTTTCAAATTGATTTTATCTTCAGTGCATTAATGCGTGGCCTCGATTCCTGCAGAGGCATCAGATAAAACCAGCGTGGATATGTTTTAGGAATCATAACTGGATCTGAGCTGCCAGTGACCTGGCTTTCAGTCAGCATAGCTAAATCACATTTCTGAAAGAAAAAACATTTTTTTTTCATAACTAAGTCCTTTGACTTTTTTCTTGGGGCATCTCAAGTTTGGACTCCATCAACTGGAAAATATTTTCCAGATAATGCTAAAACACATAAATGGGAATTTGTTAACATGAGTTGATCTAATCACTCTCTTCCTTCTGGAACCCAACACATAAATATTCCAAGAATAATGCAGAAATCAGCCTAATTTTCAAGGGTGCCCAATTGTGATGCCTTTCAAAATCAGGAAATGTGGAATATGACCCAGTAATGAAAAGACTGTTAATGCAGTTGAGTGCATGGAAAACTGAAGGGTGTTCTTTCTGTAATTTCATGAAGATTAGCATAGGTAAATGTTTTTAGTTTTGTTTTTTTCATTTCATCTCTAGAAGTACAGAGTAGATTGCAGCTGTATGGAAGCACCTATTAATCATCTTCTAATGCTTTCATGTAAATGCTCATATTTGACTTCCATTTAGAGTCGCTATTAACACCTGGAACTCCAGATTGATAACAGGTAAAAATTTAATGAGATTAATTTATAGCCTCTTTGTTCCTCACCCCATACCCTCCTAATATCTAATTCTCATGGGATAAGGCAGGAAATAGGCGAGAAGAGAGAGCTTTGAGCTCGGCATATCATTTCATTAAGATTTATTTTTGCGGGTGGTAGTGGTGCACGCCTTTAATCCCAGCACTCAGGAGGCAGAGGCAGGTGGATCTCTGTGAGTTCAAAGCCAGCCTGGTCTACAGAGCAAGTTCCAGGACAGGCTCCAAAGCTACACACAGAAACCCTGTCTCAAAAAAAATTTTTTTATGTGTATGCATGTTTTGCCTATGTATGAATGTGCACCACGTGCATACCTACTGCCTGAGAAGCCAGAAGAGGACATCCACCGGTATGGGAGTTACAGATGGCTGTGAGCTGCCATGTGGGTGCCCAGAACCAAGCCCTAGTGCTCTGCACGGGAGCAGGTGCTCTTGGCCTCTGGGTCATCCGTGTGTCCTCCCCCTTTCTGGAGAGACAGGATTTTACTATGTTGCCCTGGCTGACCTAGAACTTATATGTAGATCAGGCTGGACTTGCACCTACTACAGAAATCCACCAGCCTCTGCCTCCATGATGTCAAATATATGTGTAGCAAGAAGACTTTTTGATTATTTCATGTTCTAAGGATATAGATCCTTTTTATATTACTTAGTAGTGTTGGGGTGGTGTTTTTGTTTGGTTTTGGTCTTTGTTTTCAGTCAGAGTCTTGGCTTTGCATGCTTGGCTGCCCTCAAATTCACTGTGTAGACCAGCCATGCTGGCCTTTAACCTGCCTTCTGTCTCTTAACCTTTAAACTGTCCTGCCCTGCCTCCCAAGTATGCAGGTACAGGTATGTGCCACTGCATGTGGGTCTTTTAAATATAAAGTAAAAAATACTTTTTTATGTATGTGTCTGTGCATCTATGAATATGAATAATGCCCTAGGTGGGCAGAGGTGGGAGTTGGAGCCCCTGGAGCTAGAGTTAAGGCAGTTGTAAGCCAACTTATGTGCTAAGAACTGAACCCAGGTTCTTTACGAGAGCAGCCAGTGCTGCTCACACAGCTGAGCCTTCTCTTCAGTCCATACCTGGCTTTTTCCTGGCTTCTGAATGATTTCTTCCCCCATCCTATAAATCTTAAAAGGTTTTGGGAGGGGTTTTTGTCTTGTTTTTTTGTCTGTTTGCTTTTTCTCTCTCTCTTTCTGGTAAGGTCTCAGAAGCCTAAATGTAGCCCAGATTGATCTTAAACTTACAGCAGTCCTCTTGCCTCAGCCTCGCTGATGCTGGGATTATAGGTATGAGACACTATACTCAGCTCAAATATCTTTTCTTTTTCGTTTATTTATTTTCTTTGTATGTATGTATGTATGTATGTCTTTATTTTTCTGAGACAGGGTTTCTCTGTGTAGTTTTGGTGCCTGTCCTGGATCTCGATCTGTAGCCCAGGCTGGCCTTGAACTCACAGAGATCCGCCTGCCTCTGCCTCCCAAGTGCTGGGATTAAAGGCGTGTGCCACCACCGCCCGGGCTCAGTGTCACTCTAGCCTCCTCAGCACTGAAAGCGTTACACCCTATGATGGTAGGTCCCATGGGTGTGAGACTGCTGTGCCTCTTAGGAGGCAGGAGGCTTACCAATGTCTAAAGGGAAAGTAGTTGTGTGGATATATACACACATCTCACATGTCCATATATACTCACATAAGAATAATTTATAGTAGTAGAATGTGCAGTATTCATTATGGAAATCCCATATGAGTGCTTGACTCCACAGAATCTCATGTTCTAGCCAGCCAGTATGTGGTTGCAACTGATAAAACCAACACAAATGTTGACTTTTCTTTTGAAGGCCCAGAAGTAAAACAGTCAAGACAGTACTAAAATGTCCTTTGTTGGGGCTGGAGAGATGGTTCAGTGGGTAAGACGATTGGCTACTGTTCCAGAAGTTCTGAGTTCAATACCCAGCACCCACACAGTGACTCACGGTCATCTGTAATAGGTTCTTATATCCTCTTCGGTCATGCAGGCATATACAAAAATAGAGCACTCATATACATAAATAATAAATCTTTAAAAAAAGAATGTTTTTCATTGGAGGTGTGTGAGGTCTCCATGGGACTAGATGAGTCTTAAAATAGTAGACTCCTTAGTTTTTGGTGCATTATTTTGTGCCCTTCCAACATCATTGTTGAGGACATGGTGCGCATCTACATTTAACCTGCACTCCTGCCATTTATTAAGTCTAGGTAATCAGGAGGATGAGCCTCATTTGTAGCACTTGCCAGCTTCCATGGTTTGAGTACTCCAGTTGATGTCACTGAAGGTAGAATTGGGAGTGAGCAAATTATTGTGGTGTCTCCAGCATACAGATATATACAGTGAAATAAGTATATAAGAACACAGGTGAGCCAAGTGGTGGTGGTGCACACCTTTAATCCCAGGACTTGGGAGACAGTGGCAGGCAGATCTCTGTGAGTTCAGGGCTAGCCTGATCTATAGAGCAAGTTCCAGGACAGATAGGAGTGGTACACAGAGAAACCCTGTCTTGGAAAATGAAAGATGGCTTAGTGGACAAAGGTGCTTGCCCCCAGGCCTGGCCACCTGACCCCTGGGAGTCACATAGACGTCGGAGAGAACCGAACGCCCCAAGTTGTCCTCTGACTACCACATGCATCTTGGCAAGCATGGCCCACATGGTGATGTGCAGGCAGACGCGCTGGAGGAGTAGCTCAGGGTCCTACATCATGTAGGCGACAGGAAGTCGACTGAGACACTGGCCTGTATCCCGAGCATAGGAAACATCAAAGCCCGCCCCACAGGGACACCCTTCCTGCAACAGCGACATGTCACAATAGTGCCACTCCTCAGGAGCTATGGTTACATTCAAACTACCCCCTCCCCCCACACACAATAAATAAATGTTAAAAGAAATAGAACACAGGCCAGGTGATAGTAGCACCTGCCTTTAATCCCAGCACTCAGGAGGCAGAGGCAGGTGGATCCCTGTGAATTTGAGGCTAGCCTGGTCTACAGAGTGAGTTCTAGGACAGCCAGGGCTACACGGAGAAACCCTGTCATAAGCAAAGAAAGAACATAGAGTAGTAAAATAATGAGAAACATGAATTTCAAGAACTTACAAATTTGTTTTTTATTTAATTTAATTGTTACTACAATGATTTTTAAGACAGGGTGTCAATTGTGTTAACCCTGGCTGGCCTGGAACTCACTCTGTAGATCAGGTCAGCCTCAAACTCAGAGATCTGCCTTTGTCTCCTGAGCGCCAGAACTAACGGTGTGTACCATCACACCCAGCCATACAACTTAATTTTTAATACTGGCTTTATCTAATCAGCTTGAACGTTTTCTGAAATTGGATGAACAGTGGTGGGGCCACTGTTTTGTGACCCCTGTGTTTAGTCATTTCTGCCACTCTTTGGCCACAGCCCATAAGCCCCCCACTTTGTCCTTTCAGCTGTAGCAGCATGCCTGTCCTTCGGCCAGTTTTCTGTTCGCTCCTCAGTCCACCATAACCTGACTTTTGTACTTCCATGATAGAATGTGCTAGAAAGGAAAGGCCCTTTTCCTCCACCAATCCCAGCATCCAGGGCTCCCTGGGGCTCATTCTAGATGTCTGTTTTTCTCTTCCTGTGCACTCTGCCTCCATGATTGCATCCAAACCCATGCAGCTAGGTGCATTGATGGCTCAATCCCTGTGATTCCGACCCACAGCCCTCTAATGTTCCAGCGCACTTGTCTACAGTCTTCATCAAGTCCTTGCCTCATCCATCAAAAAGCATCACGAAAACATACTCACGGTTTCTCTTCTCACTGAGCCCTCTGACCAGACACCTAGCAGTCATCCTCCCCTTTTCTCTGCTTCATTGCCCTCACTTTCTGCTCAGGCACCAAACCCAGATTGACAGACATATCCATTCATGCGTCCCGTGTATTGGGTCGAAGCATTAGAGCTTGAAGTCAAACCTATACATGTAATTTTTGTCTCTGTCATTTTTTAACCAGCTTTGTAAGCTTGGGGAACTTGCTCAACCACTCTGTTTCAGTTTTCCTAAATATGGAGTAGGAATTACAGAATCTCCCTTGCAGGCAATCTCAAGGGATCAAAACACTGGAAACAGCCTGCTGCAGAGTGGGACTTAGAGTGAGCTGGTGTTCGTCATGCTGATATTTCTGCAGCATCTGTAAGCAGTGGTGTATTGGTTTCCTAAGGCTGCCATAGCAAAGTGCCATAAATGAGGTGGTATTGGAGGACAAATTTATCTCTTACAGTTCTGGAGGCTAGATGCCAGAAATCAAGCTGTCAGCAGGGCTGTGTTCCCACTAAACCTCCAGCAAATCTCTCCTGACCTCTCCCTAGCTTCTGGTGTTTATTGAAACTCTTGGCTACTTCAGTGTATTCCAGTCCCAGTCTTTGTCATAACAAGTGTTCTCCCTGTGTGCTTCTGTCTTCACATGCCTGTTGGGAAAAGACAACAGTGACACTGGCTTAGGTTCCGCCCTCCCGCAGTGTGACCTCTATAATTACATCTGTAGCAACCTTGTTTCTAAGTAAGGTCATATTGGGGGGCACTGAAGTTTAGGACTTAAACAGAGGAGTTCTGAGGAGTCACAACCTACTGGAGCTGAAATGTTTATGCCCTTCCAGAGTTCCTGTGTTGAAATCTCAGTGCCCTCTCCAGCTCATGGTAGCAGGTGGGACCTTTGGGACTAAGACACTGGGATTAGTGTCTTTATGAAGGAGTCCCCCAGACGCTGTGAGGACACAGGACCCAGGCACTGGAAACAGGAGAAGGGTGTTGTCTTACACGACACCTGTCTAACACTGCCTTCCACTGCCTTGATCATGACTTTGCAGTCTCTAAAACTGTGCAGTGAACTTACATGGTCTACCAGAAACCTAGTTTATGATATTTTATTATAGTGGCTCAAATGGTCTGAGATAAAATCTAACCCAGAACAAACAGGAGCTATATAATACAGGGATCATGTCTGATTGTTGATCTTTTGCTAAGGTTCCACTATTGTAAATAATACTGCAATATCTTTATATTTAAAAGTTTTTCAAATTTGAGATCAGTCACTCCCAACAAAAGACAATCCAATGTAGCTGGAGTTTTTTTCCAGTCCTGTCTGGCTCACAGTCAGGACACATCTCTCTCGCCCGCCAGTTCCACAGCCGCTTAGACCCAACCAAGTAAACACACAGGGAATTATTGTTTACAAACTGTATGGCCACAGCAGGCTTCTTGTTATCTACTTTTTATATCTCTTTTGTTTGTTTTTTTTTGTTTTTTGTTTTTCAAGACAGGGTTTCTCTGTGTAGCTTTGCGCCTTTTCTGGAGCTCACGTGGTAGCCCAGGTTGGCCTCGAACTCACGGAGATCTGCTTGGCTCTGCCTCCCGAGTGCTGGGATTAAAGGCGTGCGCCACCACCGCCCGGCCTAGTTTTTATATCTTAAATTAACCCATTTCTATTAATCTATAAGTTGCCACATGGCTTGTGGCTTACCGGTATCTTTACATGTTGCTTGTCATGGCGGCAGCTGGCAGTGTCTCTCTGCCTCAGCCTTCCTGTTCCCAGAATTCTCTTCTCTCCTTGTCCTGCCTATACTTCCTGCCTGGCTACTGGCCAATCAGTGTTTTATTTATTACCCAATCAGAGCAACACATTTAACATACAGAACATCCCACAGCAATCCTATCTGAAAATGGGCAAAATACTTGAGTAGACATTTATTTATTTAGTATAGCCCTGGCTGGCCTGGAACTCACTCTGTAAATTAGCTTGGCCTTGAACCCATAAAGATCCATCTGTCTCTCTACCTTGAGTAACAGGCATTAAAGGTGCCCTTGAATTGATGTTTCTCCAAAGAAGCTATATAAAAGCACGTGGAAGGTTACACAATCCCATTTGGTGCAAATCAAAACACAGTCAGGTATCACTTTCAGCAGAGGGCTTACTCAGCACCCAAGAGGTCCCAGGTTCTGCAAATAAGTAAAGAATTGTGTCTTTTCACAGTAAGATGACCACCTCATTACCATTAGGATGGTTATAACCAAAAACATTAGGACTGACAAGATTATGGAGATGAAGACTGAAACAGTTCTGGGGGGGAAGGTAGGATGGTGCTGCTTGGGAGACATTTTGAAAGTTTTGTTTTTCTTTTTTTGGACAGAGTCTTTTTGTTAGATAGCTCTGGCTGTCCTGGGCTGGCTTTGAACTCACAGAGATTCACCTGCCTCTGCCTCCAGAGTGCTGGGGTTAAAAGCATGTGCCACCATGCCCAGTGAGAAATTCTTAAATTATACATAGAATTTCCATTCCTACATATTTACCCCAAAGAATTGAAAACAGCCAGGTGATGGTGGCACATGCCTTTAATCCCAGCACTTGGGAGGCAGAGGCAGGTGGATCCTCTGTGAGTTTGAGGCCAGCCTAGGCTACAGAGTGAGTTTCAGGACAGACTGTAAATCTACACAGAAAAACCCTGTCTCTAAAAGCCAATAATAATAATAATAATAATAATAATAATACTTGAAAACATATTTTAACAAAAATTTGTTCATGAATGCCATCATAACACTCTGCACCTTAACACTGTAAATGATCACCCCTTGGGAGAACAATAAGCAGTGTGGTATATCCATACAATGAAATAATGCTCAGCCATGGAAAGGAAACACAAACTAATACAACACTACAACATGGATGAACCTTGAAAACTTTGTGTTAGTGAAAGAAGACATAAGGTCGTAGTGTATGGTTCCATTTGTATGAAATATTCAGAATAGCTAACACAGGCAGCAATAGATTCGATGATTGCCGGAGAGTGGTGGAGGAGAAGACAGGAAGAAGGCATAGATTTTTTTGTTTTTTTGTTTGCTTTTTTTGTTTTGTGGTGGTTAAATGTTTTGGAGTAGGTTGGTAGATGTGCAACATTGTAAGTATGCTAAGCTTCATGAAAGTGTGCATTTAAATGTTGAGTTTTACTTCACAGGAAATTTACCTTAATAAAAAATTAAGGCTTTGTTGGAAGTGTGGTTAAGTCAGCCTGAAAGTTGTGAGCATGAAGAGCGCTGTTCCCATTACTCATCTGTCCTGTGGCAGCATAGCCAGGGGAGAGATCAATGCCTGAGGCAGGTGGGAGAGCTGTCCCTCACCAGTGGCCCCTCACCAGTGGCCCCTGCACCTCTCCTGGGGATCACAGAAGAGGACTTGAAAGGCTCGCCCGCCCGCCCATTTCCTTTTGCTGCAATGGTGAACTAGCCAGGGCAGTGCTGGAAAGCTCCCCCTGGTGGCGAACACAGGGAGAGCTGGCGGATTGACCAACCCTACAACTGCCAGGTCCAGAGCCAGGGTTATGTGTTGGCCCACCCCAACACCCACCCCGTATGTGATCTGCTAGAGCACGGGGGCGGGAGAGTGGGGGTTGTCGGTGCTGTAGACCTGGTGCTGCAGGATCTCCAGGACAGCAATGGGGTGTCCAGTAAGAGTCCCAATGAGGACCCAGTGTTGATGGTGCAGCAGAGACCAGGGGCCTGGACTAGTCCAGTGATTCAGTGATGCACACCTGCGTGTAAAACGTATGGATAGAGGCTTTACTGTGTGGCTCTCAGCACTGCAGCCTCCATGATGAGATTTCCCCCCTTACTTCCTTTATTTTTCCCTTTTCCCTTTTTTCTCTTAAATTTTATTTTATTGTTTTGAGGTGGGGAGATGGGTGGGATTGGGAGGCATGATGTGAAAGACACAATAAATCAAAAGAAAGTTAAAAAAAATCAATGGCAATAAAAGGAATGAACCGATAGATGCTAGAATGCAGATGAGCCTTGGAAGCGTGCAGAGTTAAGAGGAGCCAGTCTCAGGTCATATGTGATTCCAGTTATATAAACTGTCCAGGAGAGAAATCAGAGAAAGAACAGGTGTTTGCGGAGGCTGAAGGCAGTGGGGATGAGGAATATAGGATTTCCTTTTGGGATGATGAAACGTTCTGGAAATAGATAGTGGCTATGATTACGCAACATGCTGGATATGCTAAGCACTGCTGGACTTCATGCTTTAAATGGTTAAAATGATGCCAGGTGGAGGTGGCATTAATGTTACCAGCATGTAGAAGGCAGAGGCAGGCAGATCTCTATGAATTTCAGGACAGCCAAGGCTGTTATATAGAGAAACCCTGTCTTGAAAAACCACACACACAGGTTAAAATGTACTTTATCTTACATATATTTTATCACAATAAAAGAATTTCCTTCAGAAAGATTTCCTGCCAGATGGTGGTGGTCCACACCTTTAATTCTAGCACTCGGGAGGCAGAGCCAGGCGGATCTCTGATCTCTGTAAATTCAAGGTCAGCCTGGTCTTCAAAGTGAGTTCCAGGAAGGCTCCAAAGCTACAGAGAAACCTTGTCTCAAAAAACCAAGAAAAGAAAGATCTCCTGAGATGATGGCAAAGCATGCACTGGACAGCACATTCAGGGTCCACCGATACCCAGGAGCATCTTCTATCCTGTGGGGAGGCTCACTGTATGGTAGACCCTGGGAGTCTTTTGACAGTGTGAATGCTGGAGTGAACTCTGGGTTTGAGTTCCTGCCCTGCTGCTTGTAAGCCAACTGGATGACCTGGGCACTGCTCAGTTTCTTTGCCTATGAAATCCGGTTGGTGACATTGTCTACCCAGGGTTGTTTGGGAGTTAGATGAATGGGTGAGTCATAAATTTAGGATTACAAGTCTACAAATTTAAGAGAGAAATAAAAGGAAAATAATTAGTAATGAAGTGGTTTTCAATAATTTGTGTTCAGATGCATGTGTGTGTGTAGAGGCCAGAGATCAACATTTGGTGGGTGTCATTCATGGTTTTTTGGGTTTGTTTGTTGTTGAGACAGGATCTTTCACTGGTCTGGAACTCAACAAAAAGCTAGTCTGGCTAGGTAGTGAGACCCTGGGATCCTCCTGTCTCTGCCTCCCCAGGGCTACAATCACAAGCTCGTGCCACCAAGCCTGACTTTTATGTGGATCCTGGTGATCTAACATGGCTCCTCTTGCTTATGTGGCAAACACTTCACCCATTGAGCAACCTCCCCAACCCTATTGTTTTGTTTTGTTTTTTTAGAGACATGATTCTCTGTGTAGCTTTGGAGTTCGCTCTGTAGCCCAGGCTGGCCCTGAACTCACAGAGATCCTCCTGCCTCTGCTAGGATCAAAGGCCTGCGCCACTACCGTCCGTCCAGCCCCCTATTGTTTTTTGAGACAGGATCTTGCTGTGTAGCCCAGGCTGGCCCTGAACTTGGGTCTCAGCCTCAAAAGTGCTGGGATTTAAAGGTTCCCTCTTATAAAGTGCTCTTAGCCGCTTCCCCTCCTGCCCTGAAGGTTTATATGCACGGAAGCATATAGGATTGCCCTTTTTTCTAACTCTGCAAAATTTTTAAAATTGCTGATATGGAGCCAGTAAGATGACCCAGTGGGTAGAAGTTCTCACTGTGCAAGCCTGACAACCTGAATTTGATCCTTGGAGCCCATGTGCCCACTGTGGCATATGTGCACCCACCCATATGAAAATACATAAAGTTCAACAACAACAACAACAAAAAGGAAAAACAGGGGACAGATGGCTCAGTAGTCAAGAACATTGGCCACTATTCCAGAGGAACCCTCATCATGGTTCACAACTGTCTGTAACTCCACTTCTATAGGATCCCACAACCTCTTCTGGTCTCCACGGATACTGCTGGCGTGTGCACGGACATACATACAGGGAAAACATTCATACAAGAGCTGGAGAAATGGTTGAATGCCAATTAGCAGTTGTTCTAAGCCTGGCGGGGTGGTGCATGCCTTTAATCCCAGCACCTGGAAGGCAGAGGCAGGCAGATCTCTGTGAGTTCAAGGCCAGCCTCGGCTACAAAGTGAGATCCAGGATAGGCTCTAAAGCTACACAGAGAAACCCTATCTCAGAAAACAAAACAAACAAACAAACAACAACAAAAACAGTTGTTCCTCCAGAGGTGGTATTGTTTTTTGGCTCTTTTTGGGGGGGGGGGGGCACCACCCAGCTCCCAAATAAATCTCACACAGAGGCTTATACTTAATTACGAATGCATGGCCTTAGCTTGGCTTAGTTTCTAGCCAGCTTTTTAAAATTTAAATTATCCTGACTACCTTTTTCCTCTGGGCTTTTCCTGTTCTCTTACTATAAATCTTAGTCTTACTCCGTGGCTTGCTATGTAGCTGGGTGGCTGGCTCCTGGGGTCTCCTCCTTTTCTGGCTGCTAGATCTTCCATCCCCTCCCATATTACTCCCTCTATATATTCTCTCTACCTACCAGCCCCACCTATCCTTTCTCCTGCCTTACTATTGGCCAGTTCTTTATTAGACCATCAGGTGTTTTAGACAGGCACAGTAACACAGCTTCACAGAGTTAAATAAATATTCTACTACATAGAGGTCCCAAGTTCAATTCCTGGCACCAACATGCTGGCATACAGCCATCCATAGCTGCAGTTGCAGGGGATCTGATGCCCTCTTCTGACCTCTTCAGGTACCAGGCTTACACATGGTGCACATACGCCCATGAGGCAAAACACATAAACATAGAAAAAAATTAAATCATATGTAAAATGAAAATAAATAATAAAGTTAATTAAGAAAATAAAAATAAAGTCATCAATATGGCTACCTGTATCAATTGTTATCCCCTACCCCCGAGGATTATTCCATTGGGTGGGATTTAGTTTCTTTATCCCCTTGTATATTGATGCATATTTGAGTTGCTTTTAGTTTGGGGTTACTAAAAACTACTGACATAGACCTTCATGCTCACATCTTTATGCAGACACATATTTCCTTTTCTCTTGGCTAGGAACCTAGGAGCTGGACCATGTTTTACTCTTACATTATAAGAAATGACAGATATCTGCCACTTGCTTAAGCCCGTTACCAGCAGGACTGAGGCTCAGTTGCCTCTGCCCTGACTTCTCCCAAGCTGCTAGTCCGTTCTGCAGATGGAGCTGGTGCCGTTATCTTCCTGAGCACGTTGCCTTGGAGAAGCAGCATTGACTCACATAAGCACACTGACCTCTCGCTTTCCAAAGTGGAAAATCATGACATCTTTGCAAGTGTGCTCTTGCTGCCTCTGGCCCTGCATGCTAATGTTGAAGGGCTTGTCTGCCTTAACCATCTGATAAAAATATGCCTGGACAAGGTCAGAGACTGACTTGAGGAAGGAAAGCTTTAGATAAGCAGTTCTCAACCTGGGGATCGAGACCCCTTGGGGTCGAATGACACTTTCACAGGGGCCACATACCAGATACCCTACACAACAGATATTTATATTATGATTAATAGTGGTAGCAAAATTACAGTTATGAAGTAGCAACAAAAATAATTTTATGGTTGGGGGTCACCACAACATGAGGAACTATATTAAAGGGTCGCAGTGTTAGGAAGGTTGAGAACCACTACTCTAGATGAAGAGCATGAGGAATAGAGAACCATGGGGACACTCTGTGGGCATGAGCAGAGATAGGGGCCTGAGCAGGCAGCATAAAGCATGTTCAGCAGAAGCCTCAGAATCCAAATGCTAGGCTAGGTGTACAATACTGAGAGGACAGTACTGTTCTCTAAGTCACTTCTCTGTCACCTGATGTCCCTAGAGGTCAGTCACCACAGCACCTCTCACAACAGCTCTTGCATATTCTTTCAGAGATTTGCACATATAAATCCTGTGTGGCCCAGGCAGTGGTGGTGCATGCCTTTAATCCTAGTACCTGAGAGTCAGAGGCAGTGAATTAGAAGTTAGCCTAGTCTACAGAGTGAGTTCCAGGGCAGCCAGGGCTACACACAGAGAAACCCTGTCTGGAAAATCCAAAATAAATAAACGTGTGTGTGTGTGTGTGTGTGTGTGTGTGTGTGTTTTGAAATGCACTTTTTTCTTTCTTTCCTTTTGTAACAATCTCACTATATAGCCTTAGCTGGCCTTGAACTTGTTATATAGACCAGGCTGGCCTTGAACTCACAGTATGAGTTTCTAGTATTAGCAGACTAAACATGTTGCTTAATAGTTGTGTTTTTGTGTGTGGAGGTCAGAAAATGACTTCTGGGAGGCCATTTTATCTTACCTTGTAATACTGGTAATTGAATTCAGATCCTGTAGCTTGCTTGGGGGCCATCTCTCTTTATATATATATATTTTGGTTTTTTGAGACAGGGTTTCTCTGTGTAGCTTTGCGCCTTTCCTGGATCTCATTCCATAGACCAGACTGGCCTTGAACTCACAAAGATCTGCCTGCCTCTGCCTCTCGAGTGCTGGGATTAAAGGCGTGCACCACCATTGCCTGGCCTCTCTTTATATATTTTATAAGTTTAGTCCACAGTACATGGGAAGAGCCTCTTTATTTGTGTTCTGTATTTCCATGCTGTTCTGTTAAACTAACCCAGTAAAGTCAGCATTTGGGAATGGAGAGATGGCTCAGAGGTTAAGAGCACTGACTGCTCTTCCAGAGGTCCTGAGTTCAATTCCCAGCAACCACTTGGTGGCTTACAACCATCTGTAATGAGATCTGGTGCCCTCTTCTGGCCTGCAGTCATACACATGCTGTATACATCATCATCATCATCATCATCATCATCATAAATGAATCTTAAAAAAAGGCAGCATTTAAACACTGGTATTGGTAGGAGCAGGGCCTCCAGAGGTAAGTTTAGTTTACAGTAACTAATGGCAAGGTGGCAGGGAGACACATGAGAAGCTGATCTGTAATATACTGTCAACAACAGTACATGAAAGGACAGGTCATATTTCTGGGGCCTGATAGGCCTGTGGCTCCCTAGGTGTGGTTTTTGGACTCTAGGGAGTTAAAGTATGGTCAGGCAGCTGGCCCTCACCTCCTTGCCCAGAAAGTCTTGCTCAATGGAGCCTGAGGTGGTGGGAGCTGGTGATTCTAAGACATGTGATCCTGTGATGATTTGAAAAAAGCTTGCTTTGCAGGAAAATAAACAACAACAACATCAAAACCCAGCTTCCTCTCAGGGAATAACCGAGTGGAT